>NC_057388.1:3112289-3182889 GCF_019320065.1 Cervus canadensis
AGTGAGACATTGCTTTTCTTTTTTTTAAATCAGTGATAGGGGATTTGGGAATATACTATGGGCTTCCCAGCTGGCGCTAGTGGTAAAGACCTGCCTACCAGTGCAGGAGTTTGATCCCTGGGTTGGGAAGATTCCCCTGGTAAAGGGCATGGCAACCCACTCCAGTATTCTTGCTTGGAGAATGGACATGGACAGAGAAACCTGGTGGGACAGTCTTTAGGGTAGCAAAGAGTTAGACATTACTGAAGCAACTTAGCATGCAGTGTAAGTGCCATAAAAAGAAATATTGACCATTCCTCGTTAATGAGACTACACCCAAGTTAGATAGGACATAGACAAAAGGCAATTGTTTTTTAAGGCCCCATTGGAATAAAGGGAAGCTCTTGTCCAACCTTTAATCTTAGACACACTTATTTTATTTTCTTTTTTTTTTATTAGTTGGAGGCTAATTACTTCACAACATTTCAGTGGGTTTTGTCATACATTGATATGAATCCGCCATAGATTTACACGTATTCCCCATCCCGATCCCCCCTCCCACCTCCCTCTCCACCCGATTCCTCTGGGTCTTCCCAGTGCACCAGGCCCGAGCACTTGTCTCATGCATCCCACCTGGGCTGGTGATCTGTTTCACCATAGATAGTATACATGCTGTTCTTTTGAAATATCCCACCCTCACGTTCTCCCACAGAGTTCAAAAGTCTGTTTTGTATTTCTGTGTCTCTTTTTCTGTTTTGCATATAGGGTTATCATTACCATCTTTCTAAATTCCATATATATGTGTTAGTATGCTGTAATGTTCTTTATCTTTCTGGCTTACTTCACTCTGTATAAGGGGCTCCAGTTTCATCCATCTCATTAGGACTGATTCAAATGAATTCTTTTTAATGGCTGAGTAATATTCCATGGTGTATATGTACCACAGCTTCCTTATCCATTCGTCTCCTGATGGGCATCTAGGTTGCTTCTATGTCCTGGCTATTATAAACAGAAGCACAGGTCTTATTGATGGAGATGGTAAAGCAGAAGTTACACCAACTTCAATTATTAGTTACCTCAAAATCACTAGTTTTTCATGGAGGATTCATCCCCTTACCCATTTGTCATTTAACTGTCCCAAGTGTTTATAAACTATTGAAATTAAATTTTTTGATTTATATACTTTATCACACATATTTTATGTTCTATTCTTATTTACCTCACTCATTATGCATATTCAGTTCAGTTCAGTCGCTCAGTTGTGTCCGACTCTTCACAATCTCATGGACAACAGCATGGCAGACCTCCTTGTCCATCACCAACTCCCGGAATTTACTCAAACTCATCTCCATAGAGTCAGTGATGCCATCCAACCATCTCATCCTCTGTCGTCTCCTTCTCCTGCCTTCAACCTTTCCCAGCATCAGGGTCTTTTCAGATGAGTCAGCTCTTCACATCAGGTGGCCAAAGTATTGGAGTTTCAGCTTCAGCATCAGTCCTTCCAATGAACACCCAGGACTGATCTCCTTTAGGATGGACTGGTTGGATTTCCTTGCAATCCAAGGGACTTTCAAGAGTCTTCTCCAACACCACAGTTCAAAAGCATAAATTCTACTATTAAATTTAATATAAATTTATATTATATTTAAATTAGGTTATAAAAATATAACTATAATGACTAAATGGAATTACATTTATGAAATTAATACAATTTAAGAATTTTTCTATGTATTATGTCATTATTAATGGAGCAATTTATTAATATTATTTAGAGTTTAGGAATGGAAAACACTTATGTATTCATCAAAGTGGTAATAGTAAACTATTATTTAACATAAATTTGTTTTGAAATCCAAATTAGCTACTCGAATTATAAACGTGAAATAAATTTAGAGAAGTTTCAAAATTGGACCAGGTGGTTCTAATGGGGCACTTCAATCATCCAGACTTAGATTATCAAAACACTTCATTGTGACATGAAGTGGGAAACAACTTGTTTTGCCCTGTGCAGATGATTGTATCTACGAGTATGAAATTTTGATCATTAGGGGAAAAACAAAAGGGGCATTTGGGAAAAGCAATAGAGTGGTCATCTACATCTAACAGTGATCTCACTAGAGTACCAATATTATGTTTATTTTACTTCATTGTACTTTTCACTACACACTTAATCCAAGCTTGTTACAAAACATGCAAAAGCTATAAGAACAGAAAAAAAAATACTATCCATACTTTTACCACTAATTTTTTTTTAATATTTTGATATACTTCTTTCCAAAATTTTATTTTGCCTAGGTTTTTTTTTTTTCTTTCTTTCTTTCTTTCTTCTTTTTCTTAGTAGTAGTGGATGGTGGGAGAAGTTACCCCATTTTATCCTATTATGTATGAAGTTATGTCTGGTTTGCTTTTAGTTTGCTTTGTTTTACTTAGCCATGATAATATAAGAATTTTAATGCTGTTAGATTTCTTTGAAAGTCTTTTTTGAGTATATTCTAAAATATTCCAGCCTACATAAGTATAATAAATAGCTTAACAGTGGTATTTCCAATGTTTGAAATCTCCACTGTTTATACAAACACACACACATAAATATGTATTTTTTGTATCTATTTTCTTTGTTTTGGATTCTTTATTTAATCCATTCAGAAGAAGAATAAACATTGGCTCAGTATCTTAAATAATTTTCATGACTGTCACACAGAAGCATTCCACCATCCCCATCCCAGCCTCAGCTGGGCTTTTATTTTATACAGAAGGAGAAACAATCTATAATGCAAAAAGATCCAAAGTTCTTTCCAAAGGAATTAACCTCATTTGCAGCAAAATGTGTGGAAGTTCAAGCTTATGGACATACTCAAGATCAATGGGGGCTATGATGAGAACCAGTTAAGAGGAGTCTGGTAGATTTATTAGAGAGAAAATCTAAACCATAGGCCAAAAGTTTTCCAGAAAAGACCTTAGAAATAGACAATAACCCTTCTGGATGACAACACTCCCTATCCCTGTAAGATAATCTATTTTTAATAGGGTCAGTCTAAGAAGCAGTACATTCCTCAGAGCATTGTCAAGAACAGCAAAGCAATCAAATAGCAATTAATGAAACTTAAGAGTATTCAGGGTGTTCAGGGAAAGAGACAGTCAAAGAGAAGCTGCTTAAACTGTGGACCCAGAGTGTCACCCGTGGTCAAGGCTACACCCAAGAGGAAAAGCAATAGAAGACTCATGAGGACTGGGGTAGAGGGTGGGGGAGAATAGACTTCACCAAAATAGTCCAGCTGCTCTCTAAACAAAGAAACAAGAAAATAATTATGACAAACCCTGAAGTGGGTAGTATCTAGAGTTGCTATAATGTATTATCTCAAGTGTCCAGTGTCCAACAAAACTTATGGAACTTGCAAAGAAATATACAAGTCTGTCCTAAATGCAGGTGAAAAGCCAGAAACTGTCTGTGAATGCAACAAGATGTCAAGGTTTAACAGAAAACTATTTCAAAATAGCCATAACAAAAATGTGGGACTCAAGCTAATGTGCCTGATGCACAGACATGCCAAACACAGAAATTTTATTTGGAGCAGAGAAAGGCTTATTCCAGGGACCAAATAAGAAAAATGGGCAGCTCATGCCCAAAAGACTCAAACTCCCTGATGGTTTTCAGGGAAGGGTATTTAAAGGCAAAATTTGGGGTCAAGGGTGTGTAACTTTCTTCTTTTTGGTTGGTGGTAAAGTAGTAGAGTGGTGGTCCAGGAATCTGTGCTCAGCCTGAAGTCACCATCCTCCACCTAGGTGGGGGCCTTAGTTCCTGGGGAACAACTCAGAGATGTTGTTATGTGTATTCTTTGAGGAGGAACTAGGACTCTGCTTTATTGCTGCACTATTGTTTCTTGACTGCGTTTCCTTTGTTTCTGCATTCCTTCACTTCCCTAATTAGTAATTACTTGAGTCTGCCCTTTGGAACTCAGGGAAGGTCTAGGTAGCTGAAACCATTTTTTCTACAACAAGAAATGGGTGTTGACTTAAAAAAGATGCACAACTTTGAGAGTTGTGAGTTAAGGTTTATTTGGGGCAAAACGAGGACTGCAGCCAGGAGAAAGCACCTCAGATAGTTCTGAGAGACTGCTCCAAAGAAGCAGTGCAAGACAGTCAATATATAAGGTTTTGGTGAAGGGGGAGTTCAATACAATTAAGCACTCCTTTTACCAAAGCTTTTCTGCTAGTTATAAGGATCTGATGTCATCATGAAGGGATTTAGCACTTTTCTAGATGAGGAGATGTAAGGATTGGGATCATAAAATCTGTTCCTGAAAATACCTATCTACAACTTGTCCCACCTGATTCCGTGGAGCACAGAGAACCTCACCCCAGCCTGAATTCCCTTGAGGGGGGGGGGGGCGGTGCTAAAGGTTAACAGCTGCAGCAGCACAGTTTTCAATCTCCATGGAAAGTATTAATTGCTCAGTCATGCCCGACTCTTTGCAAATCCATGGATTGTAGCCCACCAGGCTCCTCTGTCCATGGGATTTTCCAGGCAAGAATACTGGAGTGGGTTGCCATTTCCTTCTCCAGAGGATCTTCCTGGTCCAAGGATTGAACCCGGGTCTCCCACATTGTAGACAGCGTCTTTACCATCTGAGCCACCAGGGGAGTGCATTATGTCCTTGTTGTTCAGCCATTGACCGTGATCTTGGCAACTGTCAATTTGTAGTTGACATGGGGGACATGGAAACATTTTTCTACTCAGGAGTTCCCCACAGCGTCCTGCTCAATTTTAAATATATTCAAAGAACTAAATAAAACCATGTTTAACAAAGTAAATAAAGTTATAATGAGGACTATGTTGGAAATTCTGGATGGAAAATTATAACTAGTAAGTGAAAATTTCACTAAAGAGGCTCAGTAGAATATTTGAACTGACAGAAGAAAGAATCAGTGAACTTCGAGACTATGCAATCTTAGGAATAAAGAAAAAAATTAAATTAACAGAACCTCAAAGAAAATAGGGTACCTTGAAGAATCCCACCATATGCATAATCTGTCAGAAGAGAAGAGAGAGAGAAAGTGACAGAAAAATATTAGGAGAAATAATAATTTAAAACCTTTCCAAATTTGGTGAAAAACATTAATCTACATATACAAGTTCAAAAGACTCCAAGTAAGTTCAAAGAAACGCACTGTAGACATATCATATAAAAATGGTAAGGTCCAACAAAGAAAATCTTGAAAGACATAAAAGAAAATTGACTCATTACTTACAAAGGAGGCCCAGTAAGATTAAAAACAGTGCTTGTCATCAGAAACAACAAACATCAAAAGGCAGTGGGGTGACATATTTAAATTTTTAAAGAACAAAAACATGTCAAGCCAGAATTCCAGATCCAGCAAAACTGTCTCTCAAACATAAAATCAAAGTAAGGCTGCTCCTAGATAAGCAAAAATTGAAACATTTCTCGTAAGCAGACACAACTTACAAGATGTACTAAGTAGAGTTCTTCAAGATCAAAGTAAAGGACTCCTGACAGCAATTTGAATCAACCCAAAAAAGAAAGATCAGTGGGAAAGTTAATTATGGAATTACACAACATAGAAGAAATGCATATTTCCTCTCTGTCTTCTCTAAAGTGATTTTTAAAACAATTATATAAATCAGTATGCATATGATTTTATTTTTCAACCTATAACATTTCAAATATAACATATTTGGCAATAATAACACAGAGGAATCATGAGGGAAAAAGCCATTTTGGCAAAGTAAATGGCTTCATGGTAAGTGGAATCCACAGAACTGAGTGAGGAGAATCAGAAAGGTTAAATAAGAATACAGTACTAAACTATAAATATGAAATTGTTCTCTCTTTTCTTCTCAACTTCTTTAAAAAAAAAGCATGATTAGATTAAGTTCAGTTCACTTCAGTTCATTTGCTCCGTCGTGTCTAACTCATTGCGACCCCATGGACTGGAGCATGCCAGCTCTACCGGTCCATCAACAACTTCCGGAGTTTACCCAAATTCATGTCCATTGAGTCGGTGACACCATCCAATCATCTCATCCTCTGTCATCCCCCTTTCCTACTGCCTTCAATCTTTCCCAGCATCAGGGTCTTTTCCAAAGAGTCCGTTCTTCAAATCGGGTGGCCAAAAGTTTGGAGTTTCAGCTTCAGCATCAGTCCTTCCAATGAATATTCAGGACTGATTTCCTTTAGGATGGACTGGTTTGATCTCTTTGCAGTCCAAGGGACTCTCAAAAGTCTTCTCCAACACCACCGTTCAAAAGCATCAATTCTTTGGCACTCAGCTTTCTTTATAGCCCAAGTCTCACATCCATACATGACTACTGGAAATAACAATAGCCTGGATTAAACAGACCTTTGTTGGCCAACTAATGTCTCTGCTTTTTAATATGCTGTCTAGGTTGGTCTTAACTTTCCTTCCAAGGAGTAAGCATCTTTTATTTTCATGGCTGCAGTCACCATCTTCAGTGATTTTGGATGCAAAAAAAATAGTCAGCCACTGTTTCCCCATCCATTTGCCATGAAGTGATGGGACGAGATGCCATGATTTAATTTTCTGAATGTTGAGCATTAAGCTGACTTTTTCAACCTCCTCTATCACTTTCATCAAGAAGCTCTTTAGTTCTTCTTCACGTTCTGCCATAAGGGTGGTGTCACCTGCATATCTGAGGTTATTGATGTTTCTCCCGGCAATCTTGATTCCAGCTTGTGCTTCTCCCAGCCCAGTGTTTCTCAGGATGCACTCTGCATATAAGATAAATAAGCAGGGTGACAATATACAGCCTTGACGGACTCCTTTTCCTATTTGGAACCAGTCTGTTGTCCCATGTCCAAGTTCTAACTGTTGCTTCCTGACCTGCATACAGATTTCTCAAGAGGCAGGTTAGGTGGTCTGGTATTCCCATCCCTTTCAGAATTTTCCACAGTTTATTGTGATCCACACAGTCAAAGGCTTTGGCATAGTCAATAAAGCAGAAATAGATGTTTTTCTGGAATTCTCTTGCTTTTTTGATGACCCAGTGGATGTTGGAAATTTGATCTCTGGTTCCTCTGCCTTTTCTAAAACCAGTTTGAACATCTGGAAATTCATGGTTCACGTATTGTTGAAGCCTGGCTTGGAGAATTTTGAGTATTATTTTACTAATGTATGAGATGAGTGCAATTGTGTGGTAGTTTGAGCATTCTTTGGCATTACCTTTCTTTGGGATTGAAATGGAAACAGACCTTTTGCAGCCCTGTGGCCACTGCTGAGTTTTCCAAATTTGCTGACATATTGAGTGCAGCACTTTCAAACAGCATCATCTTTCAGGATTTGAAATAGCTCAACTGGAATTCCATCACCTCCACTAGCTTTGTTTGTAGTGATGCTTCCTAAGGCCCACTTGACTTCACATTCCAGGCTCTGGGTGAGTGATCACATCATCGTGATTATCTGGGTCATGAAGATCTTTTTTGTACAGTTCTTCTGTGTATTCTTGCCACCTCTTTTTAATATCTTTTGCTTCTGTTAGGTCTGTACATCTGTCCTTTATTGTGCCCATCTTTGCATGAAATGTTCCCTTGGTATCTCTAGTTTTCTTGAAGAGATCTCTAGTCTTTCCCATTCTACTGTTTTCCTCTATTTCCTTGCATTGATTGCTGAGGAAGGCTTTCTTATCTCTCCTTGCTATTCTTTGGAACTCTGCTTTCAAATGGGTATATCTTTCCTTTTCTCCTTTGCTTTTCACTTCTCTTCTTTTCACAGCTATTTGTAAGGCTTCCTCAGACAGCCATTTTGCTTTTTTGCATTTCTTTTTCTTGGGGATGGTCTTGATCCTGCTGGAGCAGTGAGCAGCAGCTGCCTGGCACTGCAGTGACAAGTGGCTGAGAGGAGTAATCCCACATCCAAGGTCAGGAGTGGCAGCCGTGAGGAGATACCCCACGTCCAAGGTCACAGAAAACCCAGTTAGAAGGTAGGCGCTGAGAAAGGGCATCAGAGGGCAGACAGACTTAAACCATAATCACAGAAAACTAACCAATCTGATAACATGGACCACAGCCGTGAATGAAACTAAGCCATGCAGTGTAGGGCCACCCAAGACAGACGGGTCATGGTGGAGAGGTCTGACAGAATGTGGTCCACTGGAGAAGGGAATGGCAAACCACTTCAGTATTCTTGCCTTGAGAACCCCTTGAACATTATGAAAAGGCAAATAGATAGCACACTGAAAGATGAACTCCCCAGGTTGGTAGGTGCACAATATGCTACTGGAGATCAGTGAAGAAATAACACTAGAAAGAATGAAGTTCAGTTCAGTAAAGTCACCCAGTCATGTCCAACTCTTTGCGACCCCATGAATCGCAGCACACCAGGCCTCCCTGTCCATCACAAACTCCCGGAGTTTACTCAAACCCATGTCCATCAAGTTGGTGACACCATCCAGCCATCTCATCCTCTGTCATTCCCTTCTCCTCCTGCCCCCAATCCCTCCCAGCATCAGGGTCTTTTCAAATGAGTCAACTCTTCGCATGAGGTGGCCAAAGTATTAGAGTTTCAGCTTCAGCATCAGTCCTTCCAATGACCACCCAGGACTTATCTCCTTTAGGATGGACTGGTTATATCTCTTTGCAGTCCAAGGGACTCTCAAGAGTCTTCTCCAACATCACAGTTCAAAAGCATCAATTTTTCAGCGCTCAGCTTTCTTCACAGTCCAACTATCACATCCATACATGACCACTGGAAAAACCATAGCCTTGACCAGACGGACCTTTGTTGGCAAAGTAATGTCTCTGCTTTTTAATATGCTATCTAGGTTGGTCATAACTTTCCTTCCAAAGAGAAAGAATGAAGAGACGGAGTCAAAAGCAAAAAAACAAACAAACAAAAAAAAAAAAAACACCCAGTTGTGTATGTGACTGATGTTGGAAGAAAGGTCTGATGCGGTAAAGAGCAATATTGCATAGGAACCTAGAATGTTAGGTCCATGAATCAAGGCAAATTGGAAGTGGTCAAACAGGAGATGCCAAGAGTGAACGTCAACATTTTAGGAATCAGTGAATTAAAACGGACTTGAATGAGTGAATTTAACTCAGATGACCATTATATCTACTACTGTGGGCAAGAATCCCTTAGAAGAAATGGAGTAACCATCATAGTCAACAAAAGATTCTGAAATGTAGTACTTGGATGCAATCTCAAAAATGACAGAATGATCTCTGTTCATTTGCAAGGCAAACCATTCATTATCACCATAATCCAAGTCTATGTCCTGACCAGTAATGCCGAAGAAGCTGAATTTGAATGGTTTTATGAAGACCTACAAGACCTTCTAGAACTAACATCCCAAAAAAGATGTCCTTTTCATTATAGGGGACTGGAATGCAAAAGTAGGAAGTCAAGAAACACCTGGAATAACAGGCAAATTTGTCCTTGGACTACAGAATGAAGCAGGGCAAAGGCTAATAGAGTTTTGCCAAGAAAACAGACTGGTCATAGCAAACACCCTCTTCCAACAACACAAGAGATGACTCTATACATGGACATCACCAGATGGCCAACACCAAAATCAGATTGATTATATTCTTTGTAGCCAAACATGGAGACACTCTATATAGTCAGCAAAAACAAGACCGGGAGCTGACTGTGGCTCAGATCATGAACTCCTTATTGACAAATTCAGACTTAAATTGAAGAAAGTAGGGAAAACCACTAGACCACTCAGGTATGACCTAAATCAAATCCCATAAGATTATACACTGGAAGTGAGAAATAGATTTAAGGGACTAAACCTGATAGAGTGCCTGATGAACCAGGGACGGAGGTTCGTGATATTGTACATTAAGTAGGAATTGTAATAATTATGTTTGGGCTAGTAACGTATACAGTTCTAATATGTTTAATGACAAAACCAAAAAGGATAAAAGGTGAGTATAGCAATACTAGTAATACCAATATTTCACTAGAAATAAGTCAGTATAAAAGGTGGCTCAGTTGTAAACAATCCACTTACTAAGGCACAGGATGCTGGTTCAGTACCTGGGCAAGAAGATTCCCTGGAGAAGGAAATGACAACCCAGTTCAGTATTCTTGCCTAAGAAATGCCATGGACAGAGAAGCCGGGCGGGCTCCAGACCATGGGGTCACCAAAGTGTCAGGCATGACATAGGAGCTAAAAAACAATGTCAGTATAAATCTGAAGAAGATTTGGATACATTAAGTTGTGTATGGTAAATCCTAAAGGAACCACTAAGGAAATAGCTAAATTTAAAAAGTCATTATATAATGTATATGGTATAAAGTATTAATAAATAAATTGAAATATTACACTAGAAAATATTCTAGTCTAGTGAAAGCTATGGTTTTCCAGTAGTCATGTATGGATATGGGAGTTGGACTATAAGGAAAACTGAGCACTGAAGAATTGATGCTTTTGAACTATGGTGTTGGAGAAGACTCTTGAGAGTCCCTTGGTCTCCAAGGAGATCCAACCACTCCAACCTAAAGGAAATCAGTCCTGAATATTCATTGGAAGGATTGATGCTGAAACTGAAACTCCAATAATTTGGCCACCTGATGTAAAGAACTGACTCACTTGAAAAGACCTGGATTCTGGGAAAGATGGAAGGCAGGAGGAGAAGGGGATGACAGAGATGAGATGGCTGGATGGCATTACCGACTCAATGGACATGAGTTTGAGTAAACTCCGGGAGTTGGTGATGGACAGGGAGGCCTGGTGTGCTGTGGTTCACGGGGTCACAACAATCAGACATGACTGAGTGACTGAGCTGAAATGAATTGAGAAAATATTCACTTATGCAAAGTCATACAATAACTAAATAGTAGAGAAAGAAAAAAAATGCATGATACATACAGAAAAAACTGTAAAATGGTGGATGTAGGTCCAATTGCTCCATTATATTAATATGAAAATTAAGTGTCAGTCCAATTACTCCATTATATCAATATGAAAAATAAGTGAGGATGAATTAACCCAACTAAAAGGCAGACTGTCAGACCTGATAAAAAAGCAAATAACCAATCCAAATATATGTTATTTATAGAGATTCCTTAAAAGGATGGAAAAATGCACTATGGAAACAGCAACTATAAGAATACTGGAGTGGCTAATACATCAGGACACAATTAAAATAGAAATGAGATAAATTGACAATTCAACAATAATAATTGATTTCTATACCTCACTTTCACTCTCAATAGCAGATACAACTAAGCAGAATTTCAACAAAGTTATACTATAAACCAAATATTCTTGACCTGTCTACTGAACACTGTATCCAACAATTGAAGAATATATAGCCTTGTCAAATGTTTGTGATAGATCATTTCTAGAAAATGAAACATGTCAAGTAATTTAAATGAATTATAATAATACAAATATGTTCTCTGATCACAAATAAAATTAGCAATAAATAATGGAAAGAAATTTGAGAAACTCACAAAAAAGTGAAGAAAAAGAATACAGATTTGTTTATTTTATTTTTAGCTGACCTAGGTCTTCATTGCTGTGCACTGGCTTTCTCTAGTTGTGGAAAGCAGAGGCTACTCTATGTTGCAGTGCACTGGCTTCTTATCGTGGCGGCCTCTCTTGTTGCAGAGCTCAGGCTCTAGGGCACACAGCCTTCAGTGGTTGTGGCATGTGGACTCAGTAATGTGGCACATGGGCTCTAGAGTGTGGCTCAGTGGTTGTGGCACACGGGCTCTAGAGTGTGGCTCAGCAGATGTGGCACACACTCTCTAGACTGTGGCTCGGTGATTGCGGCTCACGGGCTCTAGAGTGTGGCTCGGTAATTGTGGCTCATGGGCTCTAGAGTGTGGCTCGGTGGTTGTATCATAGGCTTAGTTGCCACATGGCTTGTAGAGTCTTCGCAGACCAGGGATCCACCCTGCATTGAAGGGTGGATTCTCAACCACTGGACACCAGGGAGGTCCAATAGCATAGTTTTAAATAGCCAATGAATCAAAGAAGAAATTTTAGGGTAATTAGAAACATGGAGATAATGGAAATGAAGATACAAAGCATCATGTCATGTGGGATTGATGTAGCTAAAGTAGTACTTAGATGGATACGCATAACTGCAAAAACATTATAGTGAAGAAGAAGCAAGATTTTAAACCAGTAACCTAACCTTCTACTTTAAGACACTGGAGAAAAATGAGCAAAGTAACCATACAGAATGCTGAAGGAGAACATAGCAAAGGTTAGAATGGGAAATAAAGAAATAGAAAATAAAATCTTTAGAGAAATTCAGTGATATGAAACCTGGTTCTCCAAAACAATCAACAAAGTGACAACTTTTTTAGTCTGATTAAAGATAAAACTGTAAGAAAAGCAGAGAGAGAGAATAAGAAGACTCAGTTTAATAGCACTGGAAATGGATGTAAGCATATAATTTTTGACCTTACAGAAATAAAAAATGATTACAAAGGAATACTATGAATAATTATAGGCTAGTCTGTTATATCACTAACCTCAGATATGCAGATGACACCACCCTTATGGCAGAAAGTGAAGAGGAACTAACAACTGAAAGAGGAGAGTGAAAAAGTTGGCTTAAAGCTCAACATTCAGAAAACTAAGATCTTGGTATCTGATCTTATCACCTCATGGGAAATAGATGGGGAGACAGTGGAAACAGTGTCAGACTTTACTTTTTTGGGCTCCAAAATCACTGCAGATGGTGACTGCAGTCATGAAATTAAAAGACGCTTACTCCTTGGAAGGAAAGTTATGTCTAACCTAGATAGCATATTAAAAAGCAGAGACATTACTTTGCCAACAAAGGTCCATCTGGTCAAGGCTATGGTTTTTCCAGTGGTCATGTATGGATGTGATAGTTGGACTGTGAAGAAAGCTGAGTGCTTAAAAACTGATGCTTTTGAACTGTGGTGTTGGAGAAGACTCTTGAGAGCCCCTTGGACTGCAAGGAGATCCAACCAGTCTATCCTGAAGGAGATAAGTCCTGGGTGTTCATTGGAAGGACTGATGTTGAAGCTGAAACTCCAATACTTTGGCCACCTCATGTGAAGAGTTGACTCATTGGAAAAGACCCTGATGCTGGGAGGGATTGGGGACAGGAGGAGAAGGGGACAACAGAGGATGAGATGGCTGGATGGCATCACCGACTCAATAGGCATGAGTTTGAGTAAACTCCGGGAGTTGGTGATGGACTAGGCCTGGCGTGCTGAGATTCATGGGGTCGCAAAGAGTCGGACACCACTGAGTGACTAAACTGAACTGAACTGAGTCTATTATATGATTTAAATGACATGAGCAAATTCCTAGAAAGGCACAGACTAGACAACTAACTTGAAAATAAATAGAAAATGTGAGCAGACCTAGAATAAAGTAATTAAATTAGTAATCAAAAAGTTACAAAGAAAACTGTTTCTACTGTTATCATGTAAGTTACCATTGTAATTTTGAAAGTAGAATACTGATTTTTTTATGATTTATATATTTGATAATAACAATTTGAAAACAATAGCAAATGTGAATATCTAATTTATAAACTAAAAATTACCTTTAATGTCAAAAATAAAAAAAATAATATAGAATAGGCACAAATGGCTTCAATAGTAAATCCTAACCCATATCTTAAGAAGAATAAATAGTAACTCTTCACAGGCACTTCCAAAAAATAAAAGAAAAGGAAACTCTCAATTCATTCTATGAAATTGATATTACCCTGATACTAAAACCAAAAAAGACGTCATAAAAAAAGAACCCTACACACCAGTATCTCTTATGAATACAAAAAATCCTCAATAAATTCTAACCAACCAAACTCAGTAATATATAAAAAGGATTACAGGCTGTGGTCAAGTGGAATTTATCCAAAAAAGCCAACTTCATTTTAAAACTCAAAATCAATTAATTTAATATCCTGTGTCTACAGAATAAAAGTCCAAAATCACATGATCTGAAATTCTCTAGCTTTAATGAGGTTGGTTTTAAAACTTGGAGTGGGCCCAGCCCTTCAAGATTAATAGTCAAATGTTAAGGATTTCAGAGGAACCAGGATATATATATAGGTTTGCATCCCAATTCTAGTGTATGCTGTGAAGACCTATCAATCACCTTCCAAATGAGCCAAAGGGGCCCAGTGCTTTTGTGGGAAACAGTGCATCTTCATTATTCAAATGCCTTTTTCTTTGTTTTGCATTACCTTCATATTTAAAAAAATTTTTTTCCCCTAAATTATGAAAGCTGCCCTCCCCCAAATAAACCATGACTATCACCTCTTTGCTACATGGTAACTTGTTAGGGCCTAATTTACATCCTGTCTATTTATCAGTTTCTATATAACCTTCCAACACTCATGATATTAGTTCACAATTTAAATTGCAGATTTCCTCCAATGAATTTATTGCTTTAGTATATAAGATAGATTTTTATTATATTTTTTTTTGAAAAACCATTTATGGTGATGCCTTTGTCTCTGAACAAGGCTTTACTATGTCTTATGTGAGCTATATACAAGCAAACATTTTCACAACTACCAGTTAAATATAACTGCTTATTTTAGGTATATGTTTTCCTCTCTCTTTTTTTTTATTTTTATTTTCTGAACTAGGGCTTCAAGAAATATGCCGTAAGTAGTTTGTAATTTGTACATAGAGCAGGTTATGGACCATCACAGATGGATGCGGTTGTCATATCCATGTTTCCTGAATGGCTTAGTCTTGCAGAATTGTCCATTTAAATTGTATTAAATGAACTACATTGTCATGCTCAGGTGTAGAACCTTCTGGGAACTTCTGGGACTTAACATTTGGGGAGGGAGATGAAGACCATGTGGGCAACAGTGATAGAGAAATTGACTTGACTGTAACTCTGATTTTATAGGGATGGAGAGCATATTAAATAAATAGAATACAGAGTGGATTATTATAGAAAACAGTTTACACAGGAGAGAACAGAAGTAGGGGGCCAGAACACCAAGCCACATTTGAAGTGTAGGCCACAGAAATTTATGAGGTTATACAGCCATCAGATGGCTCAAATGGTAAAGAATCCCCCCACCATGCAGGAGACCTGGGAAGATCCCCTGGAGAAGGAAATGTCAGCCCACTCCAGTATTCTTGCCTGAAGAATTCCATGGACAGGGGAGCCTGGCAGCCCATGGGGTCTCAAAGAGTCAGACTCGACTGAGTGACTAACACAGCAAACATACATCAAAAATGCAAGCAGCAGCCTGGCAGAGTGAGCGTGCCTGGACTTTGGAGCCACACTTCTTGGGCTGGCAGCCTTGTCCTACCAGCTGCAACAACACGCTTGGAATGAGTTGTCTGATCTCTGTCCGCCTCAGTCTTCTCCTACCTTAAATTCAAGGAATGGCAGTATATATTATATTTTACAGGATCATTACAAATAAATTTATATAAAGCCTTAAAGGAAGTCTGACAAATGGTGAGGATTCAATTAAACATACTAATTTTTATTTTTATAGTTTTTAACATTGACCACAGCACACCAAAAAAAGAAGGAAAAACTAAAGACATTGTTACAAATTCTCAGATATACAGAAAAATAAACTTCCCAACACCTATCAAAAATGAAAATTGGCAATGGTGCTGGATATGAAAGGAGGAGGGCAACAGGACACATCAGAGTTTGGAGAAATATTTTCAAATAGGCACACACACCAGTTAAGGGGAGGTTTAGAACAGCCTGCGAGGACTGCAAGCCACTGGCTACAAAACCACAATCCTCAGGATGTATGAAGCCTTCATGTAGATGAAAACAGATGCCTACTCCTTCCATCTGCTTCTCACTTAAGAATGGAAGGGGTACAAGGACTGGAAATACTCTGAACTTTTACACAGGAGAAACAAAGAAATACGAGCAGAGATGAGAAGAATGCACTGGAAACGGAAACATGGATGAACTGCAAGGTTAAAGAAGTGAAGAGAAGTGAAAAATCAGCGGTGGACATAAAATAAAAGTAAAATCATCACTTCCAAAATAACGAAGACAAAGTCAAGCCACCTTCTAAAAATGAAGGTGAAAGAAAGAGCAAACCTATTAAAACAATGGGGCTTTCCTGGTGACTCAGAGGTAAAGAATCTGCCTGCGATGCAGGAGACCTGGGTTCAATGTCTGGGTCGAGAAGATCCTCTGGAAAAGGGAATGGCTACCCACTCGAATATTATGCCTGGAGAATTCCATGGACAGAGGAATCTTATGGGCTACAGTCCACGGGGCCGTAGAGTTGAACACCACTGAGCAACTGACACTTTCACTTTTCCACTTATTAGGAATAAAATAGATGATGAAATGTTCCAAAAAGAGAACTACAGATTACAGTGAGAACAAATAATATATAAAAACAACACCTCAAGGGATGTTGGAAGAATAGAACTTGAAAGAGGTACTTATTCCTGGAGATTAAAAATAAACTCTCTTGCCTAAACTTCAGAAGGCTAATTAAGCTAGCTTACTGGAAATGATTTAAATATTAATATGGTAATTTAGTATGGGTGTGAAAGTAAAACAGGTAAACAAAAATAAGTGAAGTGAAAGTCGCTCAGTCTTGTCCGACTCTTTGTGACCCCATGGACTATACGTCCATGGAATTCTCCAGGCCAGAATACTGGAGTGGGTAGCCTATCCCTTCTCCAGGGGATCTTCCCAACCCAGGAATTGAAAGGGGGCAGGGGAGGGTCTCCTGCATTACAGGTGGATTCTTTACCAGCTGAACTATTAGGGAAGCCCAAACAAAAATAAACTGACAGTTAATCTTCCTCCCAAGGTGGAAAAACTTCTCTTTCTGTGAAAGGAAATTCTTACCAGCTAGACATACCCAAGATTCTTTTTTTCTTTCTTTTACCACAACGCATTACATCTGTGTTTTATTCTATCTTGGTTCAAATTATTTTCTGTGAGGGTCTGTTTACACAAGTGAATGAAATATTTGTTTCCAATTTGTCTGCCTCATTTTTATATAGTTGATTTTTAGACCCAAATGCAATATTCTTTGCCATCCAATATTATTTACTTTGACATAATTTATAAACTGCCTAGTAAACTTATTTGATTCACCTAGAAGTCACAAAACTCACTAAAATTTATGAAAATTACAGAAATGCATAAAGGACACCTGAAATAATTATGGTGACTTTATATGTGACTAAAGAGAATTTTGTGGAACAGTGTATTAAATATTTCACAGTTGTCTAGTATACAAGTCAAGGATCAAGGCAAAGATGTTGTACAAAACACACAAAATGATGTTCCAGAAATCCACAAGGAACCTGTGATTTCATTATTTAGAACATAGTTAACACTGAAGTTTTAGTTGCTCAGTCTGTTGGATTCTTAGAGACTCCATGAGTCTTTTAGGCTCCTCTATCCATGGGATTTCCCAGCAAGAATACTGGAATGGATGGCCATTCCTTTCTCCAAGGGATCTTCCCAATCCAGAGATAATCCAGGGATTGAACCCAGGTCTCCTGCATTGCAGGTGGATTCTTTACCATCTGAATGGAATGTAGTTAACACTGAAACCAAAACATTACTATGTAGTTGTTCAAGACAGATATATTTAACACACACACACACATACCAATATTACACAGAGCAATATAAAAATTAAAATTAATGGAGCTGCAGTTACTGTTTATCATCATTGAGATGGAATGTAATAAAGGATTTTTTCCCTCATTTCCTTTAGAACAGAGTCATCATGTGGTATGGTTGCCAAAACTCACACAAGTGTATCTTCTTTAATAGAGAGAATAGTCCTAGATTTCACTTCCATTAAAGCTATACATTTATTTCCAAGGTTATTAGCCTGAATTATACCTCATAGATAAAAAGATGTTCTATTTATCTTTTAGAAGGGTACTTAGTAGGACTTTCTGAAAAGGAACCAGGCTCATCATCTGGCTTGAAATTGCTTAGGCTGAAAGAAAGTTATCTTTGATCACTTTAATGACATAATTTATGCTTAACGTTTTAGTAGTTGCTATGGAGACTTCAGAATTGGTTTCATCTGTTAAATATAGTGTTCTTTCACTTGTATCTCATTTGCATCTTAAAGACCTACCTTCTATCACTTCTCCACAAGTACCTTCAGTGATGGTAGCTTTCAGCTGTTTCATCTGACAGCTTTGAAATGAAGTCCACAATTTTGGTCTACCAAAACTGATTTCACATAAAATATGTTTTCTAAATTACTATTGGAAAGGTTTATATTTCTATTTCATTGTTAAATTAGAAGGTTTTTACAACATTCTCCAAAGTGAAGCATTATTATCGATCACATATCCATTGATTTAATTTTAATTCCAATCCTGTTATAAAAAATACTACACAAACAAATTGATAATGGAGAAAGATGACCTATCTTCTGACTTTTTTCCAATAATTACAAGTGGACATATTTTTTGCCATCTCTGAACAACCTATTATTACTGATAACATGAAAGTAATACTAGTAGCAAACTCACAGGCATTCTCACCATGACACACTGAGTGCAAGAAAGCATTCACTTAAAGAGAAAGAAATGTACTAATGTTTCTGCTGTATGTTTCCCCTAGATTCAGGAAGATAGAAGCTTATACGAATATTTATTTAAAACGAAAACAAGCCCAGTGATACCACTCTGGGACTCCTGCACTCTGAGCCCTCCATGGCCTCGTTCACACGGACATGTGATGTTAAGTCACAGGATCAGAACTTCTGCTTACACATACAATGGTTTTATTTTATTCCAGCATGCTTTTAACTTTAAGCACTAACAATGGGAATCTCTTGCTAAGTTTTAAAATGCTTTCTATTTATGCAGAATAGAAATATACAGTAAGAGATTTTCATGCAAAGCATATACCCTTTAAATTTAAAGAAACAGTAAGAAAAAAAAAAGATGATGGATGTTTGGAAGATTTGGTATTAATGCTTAAAAGAAAAACTAGTAGCATACTTCACAAGCTGTTTTTAATTATGACTTTTCTTCTTAAAATTAAACTGGTCATCATATTTGGAATTTAATTTAATCTTTTGAGTAATATTTTTTGGAAGAAATCATTATTTGTCATAATGATTCTTCCTGTTCTTTCCAAATATATTGTTCCCAATCTTAAGAAGTGGACATCTTAAATAATTCAAACATTGTAAGCCTTGTTTGATAAGCTGTAGACATGAGTAGTATTACATGGAGTCTGCAATTAATAGTACTATTCTGAGTACTTTATAATTCATGAGAATTTAGATTGTATGTTAAATGTTCTTATAAAATAATAGTAATAACAAAGAGGTTATGAGAAAACATTTGGAGGTGATAGATATGCTTATGGCATAGATTGTGGTGATGGTTTCTCCAGTGTATAATTATCTCCAAACTCATTAAATTATATATATTAATTATGTACAGATATTTATGTGTAAATTATACCTTAATTAAGTGGTTTTTTAAAATTGCAAATGAAAAAAAAATGAGAGAGAAAATTAAACTGTTCCAAATATTGATGGATGGTGACTTAAGAGCTAGAAAATAAAGAGACAATGTTTATTTCAATCCGAAGGAGCAATAAATAGTTCATTTCTTTTTGGAGCGTGTTTATTTCAAGGCAGACCCATGGCTGTGCTAAGAATCAGAATTGGGAGTGCTGGGGAGTGGGATAGATGTCAAAATTTAACTCAAGGTTCAATTTTACTCAAAGAGTCCATCAACAAAAAATTAAAATGGAAATTTTTTGAAGGAGAATACATAAGTATACTGGGAAAGACTGAAGGCAAGGGATAAGAGCGCAGCAGAGAATGAGATGGTTAGATAATGTCACTGACTCAACGGGCATGAGCGTGAACAAACTCCAGGAGATACTGGAGGACAGGGAAGCCTGGTGTGCTGTAGACCAGGCGGTCGCAAAGAGTCAGACACGACTCAGTGACTGACCAACAGCAACAACACAGATATTACATAACTAATCATATATGATGGTGAAATGCTTGACTCTGAGAGAATATCTTTTATCTTTCTGGTAGACAAGTTACTCCTAGAGGTGTTTTCTCTGACGCTCAGACCAACAGTAAAGGCAATGACAGGTCTCCGTCAGACCAGGGTTGCCATGAGGTTTTGAACACTCTCCGTGGAGACCCAGCTTTGAACAAACATCATATAGTTCCTCATTGAAACATCAAGATGCATGAGATAATATAACCAGTTTTCAGACAATGGAAATAACACCATAACCATTCTGCATTATTTGTGAATATATTGGGATAAAATGTTAGCATTTCAGTTCAAGTTATGAACAAATAATCAGCCCATGCAACTATGAAACCTGAACAGAATGCAAGGGTCTACTATTTCAGGATTCCAAAGAAAGTAGCAAGTTGATTAAGGAAAAGGACAAGAATTTGAATGATCATGTAAATGACAGTGAGTTTATCATTGTTTTTATTTTCTAGAAGCCCTTGAACTAATCTTAAATATCTAATATTAGAAGTGAAGCTTCTAGAGAAGCCTGTAATTATGTCCCAGAGAGAAGGAAAGTTCTAGTATCCAGAGACAGAGGGAAATGCCCTGTTTTGTTTGTCTTCTACTCTGTCCCTGAGTATTTCTGTGGCAGCAGCAGCAATGGGAACACAAAGATTTCAGAATTCTGATGGAACTGAGGAGAGACTTCTGAGAATTCTAAGGAGAGAATTCTGAACTCTCCTCTCAAATCAAAAAAGTTATGGTCCTGAAATGATGAGAAAAGCCCATTGCTATATTTTTCCTCTCCCTGTCCTTTATCTACCTGTTTTCTAATTACACAAGGAGGGACAATAATGCTTAGTAGAGGATAATTAAAGCATGAGCTTTCTGGGCAGAGATGTGAAAAGGGAATCACTTCAAGCTATAAAATTCTGGTGAGATGACACAGACGAGAACTCAGGGAAATAACCACAAAAAGTCACTTATGGACTCCTGGACTGACCTGCAACCTAGCTATTCATGTGTACATGTGTGCTAAGTCACTTCAGTCATGTCCGACTCATTGTGATCCTATGGACTGTAGCCTGCCAGTCTCCTCCACGGGATTCTCCATGCAAGAATACTGGAGTGGGTTGCCATGTCCTCCCCCAGAGAATCTTCCTCACCCAGGGTTTGACCCCACATCTCTTACATCTCCTGCACCAGCAGGCTGATTCTTTACCACTAGTGCCACCTTTATATATGATCCTATTCAGAAGAATTTGAGACCTGAAATCAAACACAGCACCCAAGGTCCAGACTGGACACAGAATGGCAAGCAGATGGGATAGATCAAAATAACACTTGCAAAGAATTTGAAAACTGAAATGACATTGGGATCACAAACCACAAAATGAAGATTGAAACTTGCAACCTGAACCTAAGTGAGTAGACCATTTGCTTGAGAGAAAAAAAAAAAAAACACTTCATAGAATTTAAATAAGATCTACAATATAGCACTGAAATATCAAAGATGCAATCCACAATGATTCTGTATATGAATAAAAAAGATTATCTCAATTTAACAGAGGAAAACAAATGCAAGAGATATCAATGACAAAATGAGAGATCAATTGTTTGACAAAGACTAAAAACAGCTATTATACAAATGTTCAAAAAATTAATTGCAAACCATTTTGAGACTAGTGAAGAAGAAAGAATAGTCTCCACAAAAGAAATAGAAGATATAGAGATAAGCTATATAGAAAATTTAGAACTGAAAATATAGAAATAAAGAAGGAGAAGGAGTAGTGAAGAAGAAACTGCTGACTTACTGATTGAATGGATCTGTTATCAGAATGAAATAAGAGAATAAAGAGTCAGTGAAACTGAAGATAGATCAATAGAAATGACCCAATGTGAACAACATAGAGAAAAAAAAGTTTAAAAAAATGAATAGCACCTCAAAGTTTTGTGGGTCAATAGCAAAATTTCTAACATCCATCTCAGTAGTTGTGGGTCTGAAGCTGGGACAGCACAGTCTTTTCATGTTGAGCTGTTGCACCTGTACATTTACCATGAAAATTGGGCAGGGCAGGACCAAGAGGCACCAAACGGATTAACTGAATGCCAGATATATCCTCCACTATCCCAATGTCTAGCAAAGAAAGCAAAACTGTATTCTTTTTAATGGCTGAGTAATATTCCATGGTGTATATGTACCACAGCTTCCTTATCCATTCGTCTGCTGATGGGCATCTAGGTTGCTTCCATGTCCTGGCTATTATAAACAGTGCTGTGATGAACACTGGGGTGCACGTGTCTCTTTCAGATCTGGTTTCCTCAGTGTGTATGCCCAGAAGTGGGATTGCTGGGTCATATGGCAGTTCTATTTCCAGTTTTTTAAGGAATCTCCGCACTGTTCTCCATAGTGGCTGTACGAGTTTGCACTCCCACCAGCACTTGTTTCATGCATCCAACCTGGACTGGTGATCTGTTTCACACTTGATAATATATATGTTTCTTGCTGTTCTCGCAGATCATCCCACCCTCTCCTTCTCCCATAGAGTCCAAAAGTCTGTTCTACACATCTATGCCTCTTTTTCTGTCTTGCATATAGGGTTATCGTTACCATCTTTCTAAATTCCATATATATGTGCTAGTATACTGTATTGGTGTTTATCTTTCTGGCTTACTTCATTCTGTGTAATGGGCTCCAGTTTTATCCATCTCAGTTGGATGCATGAGACAAGTGCTTGGGGCTGGTGCACTGGGATGACCCAGAGGGATGGAATGGGGAGGGAGGTGGGAGGGGGGTTCAGGATGGGGAACACATGTAAACCCATGACTGATTCATGTCAATGTATGGCAAAAACCACTATAATATTGTAAAATAATTAGCCTCCAACTAATAAAAATAATTGGGAAAAAATGAAAAAAAAGAAAGTTTAAAAAAAAAAAAAGAAAGCAAAACTATAATTCACAAAGAATAGGTTTAGTTTGACGTTCTTTTCAGGTATGTCAGCTTGGCAATGCAACAGTTAGGGTATTATTTTAGAACAGATGTCACTGTGTATATAGAAAGGCTATAAATTTTTTTATTTCTTGCAATAGAACCATTTAATGCCTACTAACTTTTCATAAGAACACTCTTTTTTCTTTTCCCCTGGGAAGCAAAATTAAGAGTAGAAGGGAAAAATAGTAAAGCCTAGAGCCAGAAGACAATTACAGACCAAGGGAGGGTGGGGTAGTAATAGAGAAGACTTTTGTGAACATCACAGATAAGTGAGAACAAGGTGTGTCCAATAGGGATTTTTTTCCCCTCTTTGTTCTTTTTTCTTCCTTGTTTTAAAAAATTACATGAAGTGTCCCGTGTAAAACCTCACCTCAGATTCCCATGATATGTTCTGTGGGTAGGTTTCTGTAGACAGTGTGACAGAGAGTTTGTCCTATGGACACAGCTCAGGGTAAAGACAGAGGCTGCTCTACCCCCAGGAAGCCCCGCGTGAGTCCTGAGGTCCTTCTGCACCATTCTCACGTCCAGTGCACTTGTTCAGTCGTGTCTGACCTTCTGCAACACCATGGGCTGCAGTACACCAGGCCCCCTGTCCATCACCAGCACACAGAGCTTGCTCATGTCTGCTGAGATGGTGATGTCATCCGACCATCTCATCCTCTCTTGTCCCCTTCTCCTGCTGCTTTCAATCTTTCCCAGAATCAGGGTCTTTTGCAATGAGTCAGTTCTTTGCATCAGGTGGCCAAGGTATTGGAGCTTCAGCTTCAGCATCAGTCCTTCTAATGAATATTCAGGACTGATCTCCTTTAGGATGGACTGGTTTAATCTCTTTGCTGTCCAAGAGACTCTCAAGAGTCTTCTCCAACACCACAGTTCAATTCATCAGTTCAGTTCAAGCATCAATTCTTCAGCTCTCAGCTATCTTTATAGTTCAATTCTCACATCCATACCTGATATCTGGAAAACCCATAGTTTTGACTAGACAGACCTTTGTCATCAAGGTAATGTCTCTGCTTTTTAATATGTTGTCTAGGTTGGTCATAGCTTTTCTTCCATGGAGCAAGCATCTTTTAATTTCATGGCTGCGGTCACCATCTGCAGTGATTTTGAAGCCCCCCCAAAAATAAAGTCTCTCACTGTTTCCATTATTTCCCCATCTATTTGCCATGAAGTGATGGGACCAGATGCCATTTTCTCCATGTTTTGAAGGTTGTGTTGTAAGCCAGCATTTTCACTCTCCTCTGTCACTTTCATCAAGAGCCTCTTTAGTTCCTCTTTGCTTTCTGTCATAAGAGTGTTCTCATCTGCATACCTGAAGTTATTGATATTTCTCCTGGTAATCTTGATTCCAAATTGTGCTTCATCCAGTCTAGTGCTTCTCATAATGTACTCTGCATATAAGTTAAATAAGCAGGGTGACTATATATAGCCTTGACGTACTCCTTTCCCTATTTGGAACCAGCCTGCTGTTCCATATTCAGTTCTAACTGTTGCTTCTTGACTTGTGTGTAGATTTCTCAGGAGGCAGGTCTGGTATTCCCATCTCTTGAAGAATTTTCCACAGTTTGTTGTGATCCACACAATCAAAGTCTTTGGCATGGGCAATAAGACAAAAGTAGATGTTTTCCTGGAACTCTACTTTTTCAATGATCCAGCAGATGTTGGCAATTTGATATCTGGTTCCTCTGCCTTTTCTAAATCCAGCTTGAACATCTGGAAGTTCTCTTTCATGTTCTGTTGAGGCCTAGCTTGAAGGATTTTGAACATTACCTTGCTAGTGGCTGAGATGAGTACAATTGTGCAGTAGTCTGAGCATTCTTTGGCATTTGCCTTTCTTTGAGATTGGAAAGAAAACTGACCTTTTCCAGTCCTGTGGCCACTGCTGAGTTTTCTAAATTTGCTGGCACATTGAGTGCAGCACTTTCACAGCATCATCTTTCAGGATTTGATGTAGCCAAGCTGGAATTCCATCACATCCAGTAGCTTTGTTTGTAGTGATGCTTCCTAAGGCCCACTTGACTTCTCACTCCAGGATGTCTGGCTCTAGATGAGTAATGACACCATCATGGTTATCTGGATCTTTCAGATCTTTTTTGTATAATTTTTCTTTGTATTCTAGCCACCTCTTCTTAATATCTCCTGCTTCTCTTAGGCCCATACCATTTCTTTCCTTTACTGTGCCTATCTTTGCATGAAATATTCCCTTGGTATCACTAATTTTCTTGAAGAGATCCCTAGTCTTTTTCATTCTATCATTTTCCTCTATTTCTTTGCATTAATCACTTAGGGAAGCTTTCTTATCTCTCAGAATTATTTCCGTAACAAAAATAAGGCATAATTTACCTTTTTATTCCCATTGTTTCATGAGAGTACAGTAGGCATCTCCCAAAGCAGACCGAATTTAGAAACAGATCTGAAACTCCAGCTAATTAAATATAAGCTGGACAAGAAAGAGATTCACAAAAATGTTAAGCAGCACTATTTTTTTCTCCTAATTTCTATGTTTTGGAGACTATAGTTATGTTTTCACAAAGATAATGCTATTTTTGTTAACAAAAAATTACTATTTTTTTACATGGAAGCTGATGAGTAAGGCATTAAAAAATATATCCCAACTGACTTCTAATTTGGTAAGCATAAAAAGACACAACTCACACCCACAAAAACACTTTGGGTTCACAATAATTTTTAAATTGCTAAAGTGTCCTGAGACAGAGAAGTGTATGATTCACTGAAGTTGAGGAGGAGATCTTGTCATCAACTTTGCAGTGGAGGCAGATGTGCCGATGGGCACATTCTTACCTAAAGTCAGTAACCACTGAAGAAAAGCAGATTTGAGAGAAGGGGAAGGGTTTTGTGGGACATATTTTGTCATGAGCCTGAGTTCAAGAAAGCACCTGAGCTGGTGAAATGGGTTTGGAGCATATCAACAAAGAGTAGCAAGTTGACCTACAAACACAAAGAGCAAACACCATAGGAAACCACCATCAACGTGCTTAGGAAGTAAGAGGAGGAGGGGCAGGCTTGTGAAGATGTGGCCAGAAATTCCATAACATGGCCTTTTGCTGTTGTTGTTCAGTCACTAAGTCACGTCCAACCCTTTGCAACCACATTGACAGCAGCACGCCAGGCCTTCCTGTCCCTCACGATCTCCCAGAGTTTACCCAAGTTCACGTCCATTGATCCAGTGAGGCTATCCAACCATCTCATCCTCTGCCACCCTCTTCTTCTTTTGCCTTCAGTCTTGCCCGGCATCAGGGTCTTTTCCAATGAGTCAGTTCTTTGTATCAGGTGGCTAAAGTAGGGCGTTTCAGCTTCAGGATCAGTCCTTCCAATGAATATTCAGAGTTGATTTCCTTTACGATGGACTGGTTGGATCTCCTTGCAGTCCAAGGGACTCTCAAGAGTCTTCTCCAACCCGACAGTTCAAAAGCACCGATTCTTCAGAACTCAGCTTTCTTTATAGTCCAACTCTCACATCCACACATGACTAATGGAAAAGCCATAGCTTTTACTAGACAGACTTTTTTTAAGCAAAATAATGTCTCTGCTTTTCAACATGCTGTCTAGGTTAGTTATAGCTTTTATTCCAAGGAGCAAGCGTCTTTTAATTTCATGACTGCAATCACCATCTGCAGTGATTTTGGTGCTCAAGATAATAAAGTCTCTCACTGTTTCCATTGTTTCCCCATCTATTTGTCATGAAGTGATGTGACCAGATGCCATGATCTTAGTTTTCTGAATGTTGAGCTTTAAGCCAACTTTTTCACTCTCCTCTTTCACTTTCATCAAGAGGCTCTTTAGTTCTTCTTCAATTTCTGCCATAAGGGTGGTGTCATCTGAATATCTGAGGTTACTGATATTTCTCCTAGCAGTCTTGATTCCAGCTTGTGCTTCATCTAGTCCAGCATTTCACATTATTTACTGTGCATATAATTTAAATAACCAAGGTGACAATATACAGCCTTGACATACTGCTTTCCTGATTTGGAGCCAGTATATTGTTCCTTGTCCTGTTCTAACTGTTTTTTCTTGACCTGCATACAGATTTCTCAAGAGGTAGGTCAGGTAGTCTGGAATTCCCATCTCTTTTAGAATTTTTCACAGTTTGTTATGATCCACACAATCAAAGGCTTTGGCAAAATCAATAAAGCAGAAGTAGATGTTTTCCTGGAACTCTCTTGCTTTTTCAATGATCCAATGGATGTTGGCAATTTGACCTCTGGTTCCTCTGCCTTTTCTAAATCAGCTTGAACATCTGCAACTTTACAGTTCATGTACCCTTGAAGCCTTACTTGGAGAACTTTGAGCATTACTTTGCTAGTGTGTGAGATGAATGCAATTGTGCAGTCGTTTGAACATTCTTTGACGCTGCCTTTCTTTGGGATTGGAAAGAAAACTGAGCTTGTCCAGTCCTGTGGCCACTGCTGAGTTTTCCAAATTTGCTGGCATGTTGAGTGCAGCACTTTCACAGCATCATCTTTCAGGATTTGAAATAGCTCAACTGTGTGAGGCTGTCACGGCTAACGCCATGACAGGCAGCCTAGATTAGGAGTAGGCCTGGTTTCCCGGGGTAACATAATTATCAGGCCACCTGGAGCCAGCCAATCAACATGTGCCTAGCAAGAAAAAGGGAACCTATCAGGGGAAAGCTGAACGCCCACAAGGATTGGGCCAACAAAAATTGCCTTGCAACTGTGTAACCAATCCGCTTGTGCCAACTACCCGATTGTACCCAATAAATACCCGAGAGAACTGGGGCTCGCGGCCTTTTCATCCTCACACCCTTGGTGAGGGCAGGAGGCCCTGGCTCGAGTCAGTAATAAATTCCCCTATTGCAAGTTGCATTGTCTCGAGGAGTCTTCTTTCCCAATCGGGGATTCGGACTACAGGCAGAACAAACTGGAATTCCACCACCTCCAGTAGCTTTGTTCATAGTGATGCTTCCTAAGGCCCACTTGACTTCGCATTCCAGGATGTCTGGCTCCAGGTCAGTGATCACACCATCGTGACTATCTGGGTCATGAAGATCTTTTTTGTACAATTCTTCTGTGGATTCTTTCCATGTCTTCTTAATATCTTCTGCTTCTGTTAGGTCCATAAAATTTCTGTCCTTTGTTGTGCCCATCTTTGCGTGAAATCTTCTCTTGGTATCTTTAATTTTCTTGACAAGATCTCTAGTCTTTCACATTATATTATTTTCTTCTATTTCTTTGTGTTGATCACTGAGGAAGGTTTTCTCATCTCTCCTGGCTATTCTTTGGAACTTGACATTCAAATGGGAATATCTTTCCTTTTTCCTTTGCCTTTCACTTCTCTTTTCTCAGCTGTTTGCAAGGCCTCCTCAGACAACCATTTTGCTTTTTTGCTTTTCTTTTTCTTTAGGATGGTCTTTATCACTGCCTTCTCTACAGTGTCATGAACCTCTGTCTGTAGTTCTTCAGGCACTCTGTCAGATCTAATCCCTTAAGTCTATTTGTCATTTCCACTGTATAATTGTAAGGGATTTGATTTAGGTCATACCTGAATGGTCTAGTGGTTTTCCCTCCTTTCTTCAATTTAAGTCTGAATTTGGCAATAAGGAGTTCATGATCTGAGCCACAGTCAGCTGCCAGTCTTATTTTGGCTGACTGTAGAGAGCTTGTCCATCTTTGGCTGCAAAGAATATAATCAATCTGATTTCAATATGGACCACCTGGTGATGTCTGTGTGTAGAGTCTTCTCTTGTGTTGTTGGAAGAGGATGTTTGCTATGACCAGTGCATTCACTTGGCAGAACTCTGTTAGCTTTTGCCCTGCTTCATTTTATACTCCAAGGCCAAATTTGCCTGTTACTCCAGGAATCTTTTGAGTTGCTACTTTTTGATCCCAGGCTCCTTTAATGAAAATGACATCCTTTTTGGGTGTTAGTTCTAGAAGGTCTTGTAGGTCTTCATAGAACCCCTGAGTATCATAAAAATGAAGGAATAGAAATGTTAATGTAAAGCTTTGTGTTTGTCTTTCTTCTATTAAGAGATTTGAAAATTTGCATATAGAAACAACCTGACAACAATAGGAGAAGCACCAGCTGCAAGAAGCTTTCACTCATTGGTTTCCATTCATGCTGTGTGTTCATCAGTCAGATGCTCTCCTCGGGGTGCATTTCTTAAGTGACAAGGTACTCTTCCTTATTTGCTTGAGGGATTTTTTTATGTCACAGTATGTAATTCTCTCCTGTAGATGATTTAATATAAAGTTAGGAAATAGTGTTTCATGATGATAAATCTCTTCAGTTGGAGGAAGTCTTCATCACAAAAGAGATATCAGAGAAATGTGAGGCACTCTCACATTTTCCAAGGCAGAATGCATGACAGGTAACGCCTCACTAGAGAGTTATTCCAGACTTTGGAGTAATGGTGTGATTTCCTTTCTGAGTTAATATGTGACCCAGGGCAAAGTAAGGTCATAAAAGAAAATAGTGCATAGAAAAAATCAGTGATTTGATCTGCTCCCGGAAACACTGACTAGTGCAACATGCATATATATATTTTTTTAAGTTGAACAAATCAAGAGATGGCTACTGTGCCAGAAATACAATATAATCAGAATGCATTACTTCCATGTATGTACTTCTAAGCTAGTATATAACAAATTCAGCTACTCAATAACAGCCTTGAAATGTGTGCACACATTAAAGTATGGATTACAATATTTTTCTTCTTTTAAATCAAAGTAAATTAAACAAGTGGTGTTCTCACATCTAGAGTATAAATAAACATAGTAAGATTTGATAATATACTTAAATTTAGTACTGGGTTTCTTAATATATCAATATTGAGGTTCTCATCTTCACAAATGACTAATTCAGGAGAGAGAATAGAAGGAACAATGCTCCATAGAACATTACAGAAAACAACTGCTCTTTTTCTGGGAACACCTTCAGAAAATTGAATAACTAGTATATGAGAGTCACTCGATAGAAGCTGAGTGATAGCATTTTCATTACTCTACATATTTGCAATTTTATATTTTATATTCTAAAACTTGATTCTGACATTTTTGGAAACCTTAAATTTATTTTAAAATATTACTTTAATCATTGCATAATATCAATTTATAGATATACCTAAAATGTGATTTTACACCCATTTGGACCATTCAGCCTAATGAAAATATAAGTTATCATGGTCTAAAAAAGTATTTCTTTATCAACATTTGTCTTCATCTCATTATATTCTTAGTAAAAAAAAAAAAAGTAAAAGGATAAAAATGTATTAAAGCTCTTGAAATATTTGTACAGATTGGTTTTCAGAAAGGCTGTACCAGATTAATCTTTTTACCTGACTTAAGGCACAAAATGTGGTCAATTTTAGTAATCATTACAAGTGAAATTGAAAACCATACCCTGAAGTTTTGGAAATTCTAAGATCAGTTATGTCAATTATTTATTTTGCTCAAATTTTCTATATTGGTATTATTTTTTTAGTCATTCTTTCAGTTACAGATAAAGGTATTAAAATCTCCTACAGTGATTGGGAATGTGCCTTCACCCTATTAATTCTGTTACTTCTTGCATAATATATGGTCATATTTTTGTATACCTATAGATTTATAATTTTAACCAATTTCTGGTTGTTTTGATCATATAGTCTTTTGGAAAATTCCTATTTAATTCTAGAAATGTCCTTTGCTTTAAGGTTGACCTGGGTATGGCTCTATAAGTATCTTCTGTTGTATGATTGCATGTTTTCATTTTTCGAGTTTTAAATTATAAACTTTCTGTTTTGTTATATTTCAGATGAGTCTCCTATTAGAAGTCTAAGTTTTTATGGAACAGTGAAACAACCTTCCTTTTAACTAGGGTATTTTAGCCATTAATATTTAATGCAATTACAGGTGAACATAAATGTACAAACTTTTTAATCCTTTTCTATTGTTTTTCATTGGGGGGATTATTGAATAGGCTGAGTTAGCTATACTAATAAGCATAATCACCTTAATTAAATTATAAGTAGAGAAAATTTGAAATTGGCATTCAGTCCCTATAAATGTCAGTCAGCTTCCCATTCATGTTTCTACTTAGAATACATTTGGTTATTTACTGTGGTTTTGTTCCATGACAGGATCTGAATCCCAGTTTTTGTGATCCCTGTTAAGCAACTCTTATAAAACTCTATGAAATTTCTGAACTTCAGGCAATATATTCAGTGTACTCAGTTGCTTCAAAGAGAAAAAGAGACACAGGTGCCATCAACTGTGTCTTCTAATCTCTTCCAGATTTTGAGCCTTTAATTCTTCACTTGCCTAAGAAGCTCCAAACAAATGTGCTCTTGGAAATCATTTTATCCAACTTTCTAGCCATTTTCAGGAGGGAGGATTTTACAAAAGAATACATTTTGCTATTGCCAGAAGCAGAACTCTGATCTGAATCAACTTTAAACTTGCAGACACGTGTTGAGCAATATTGGTCATTCAATGTCTAGTTTATTATTGGGCTAAGTTCCAAAATTTCACTTTTCACAATTAGTTTGTTTTTCTCTAAGAAATAAAGTAATAGATATTGATTAGTTACATGCCAAGCCATAAAGCATTTTTAATTTATGACACTCTTGAACCACACTATCAGTAATGGTCCCATTAATCATTGAAACCCACCTCTTTTTCCTCTGTGGAATTACAGCCTACATATTTATGATAATGAAGGTTTCAGTCACTTTAGAAATGTCTGTAGAATTGCGTTTCCTTTCTCTTCCCTAGGGTCTTCCCAAGGTGGTTTGTTGATTTGTAGCCGTAAGGTCTACACTGCCAAGTGTTCCACACTGATTTTGTGTCGTTCTTGGTTTTGGCTGCAGCATGAATATCACCCTTCCTGGGTGATCACTGACAAGTCAGTTTGTCTCTCCATTAAAGGTGATGTGTTGTCATCCATTACAGGATCTAAGATTTTTGCCATCTGCCCTAGTTCCAAAGCTTGTTTGCTGCTTCCAGATATCACCCATTCTATCTGTGCTTACAGTACTTCTGTGGCTTTTCAGAGAGGTTCTCAAAAGAGAGCCCAAGACTCCTGGATTTATTGGTGAGACACATAAAGGCATCTTAAATCCAAGACCCAAGTATCTAGCTCAGCTGTCAACTGCCTCCCTTTTACAGTGTTGGTTTTCCCTACCTAGCTCTGAGATAACAACACCTTAACAACACCTATGTCTTCCAGGGATTCAGACTGGGAGCTGGGCAAAACCTCTACTGGTCTTCTCCTGCAGCCTAGTAACATATTGCCCATTACAACAGTTAGTCCAAAGAAAGGAGTTCAAGACACTTTACTTGACCACATGATCCCCTCAAGTTCTTGCTACTCCAAGTGTGTTCCTCCCATGGACCAGAGCCCCTGCATCATAGGTACATTTGTGAGAAATGCAGAGTCGAAAAACTCCATTATGAGCTACTGAATCAGAACCTGAATTTTAAAGACTCTAGGTGAATGTACATATCTGAGAATTGAGAACCACTGCCTAGATTATATCCTAATATCTCTCCAAACCTGCCTATTGTGTAATATAGTGACCAATGTGTCATTTCTGTCTGTTATATCTTAAAATATTTTTCTGAGTTTGTTCTTTTGTTACAATTTTATTGTTAAAAAACAATAGAAGTTTAACAATTCTATTCAGGTCAGAACTTCAGGAGTGATGCCCTTCTGCACTTCCTATGAGATTTTTATCAGGTAGAGTCCAATCAGAGAAGCAGAAGCAGGAGGAAATGTCCACTCAAAGATTTATCACAAAGAATTGACTAGGCAAGTGTAAAATCTGTAAGACAGGCTGTCAGGAAGAAGAGGCTGGAACACACAGGCCAATAATGTTGTTCTCAGGCAGAGTTTCTTCCCTCAGAGAAGCATTAGCCCTGCTTTTAAAGCCTTTCAACTGATTAAATCAGGCTCACTCCAATTATCTAGGATAACTTCCCCTACTGTCAATTGATTATGGACTATAATCTTCAATTACATCTACATAATACTTCACCGAAAGGTTATTCATTTAAACTCAAGGTTCTGATTTTTACTGCATTGTTCTCTGATGAGTAACCAAAGTTATCAAATTCAGATTATGAAGCATGATGGAGACTGTTTCTCTGTTGAGGATTAGCTGTTTTCTCTGATCTTCCATGTTGCCAGGAGGTGATGCCTGGTGATTTCATCTGGGTGTCTCTCATCACACACCTAGTAGGTAATCTGACATCATTTCTTATATATTCAGAGGTGTGTGTGTTTGTGTGTGTGTGCATGTGTGTGAAAAAAGAGAGGGAGTGGATATAGACTATATTTAAGAACTTGAAGAGTTAAAATTTGATCAACTGGTTTTATTTACCTAATTAACATTTGTGACAGCTTTTAATTTGTTTTTGCTGACATTTAGTTCACTGCTTTAATCGATTTATCCCTCTTTCATAATCAAAATTTTGTACATTCATATATATCCAAGTTCATCAGCACCAATTTCTCTAGAATATTTTAACAAGCTAATGTTAAATATTAGCATTCAATGATACTCTTTTAATGTCTTGTAATCAGTAACAAAATCTGTATAATAGAAGATAGTAGTTCTAATCCCACTGTAAATAGGGGGCCTATACACATGACAAAAAGCCAAAACAACATCTATATAAAAATATAATATGGTGAAAATGTACATATACAACATACACATTTAAAAGCACAAATTAAATGGGATATGCACATAAAATTAAAGCAATATACATGTAAACGTGTGGTATAAGAAAAAATTAAATACAATAACATGGGAACACTTCTGAGGGCTAGCAACTATTATAGATTAGGAATAGTTAAGGAAGTTTAGGCTATTTCTGAGAGTTGGCAGATTTCATAGGTCGGGCATATTTAGGGATGCTTACCTGAAAATACAAAAGAATATTTATATTTATTGAGTTGTTTCCAAGTACCATGGTAAGTTGCTTCAGTCATGTCCAACTCTTTGTGACCCCATGGACTGTAGCTCACCAGGCTCCTCTGTCCATGGTATTCTCCAGGCAAGAACACTGGAGTGAGTTGCCACTTCCTCCTCCAGGAGATCTTCTTGATCCAGGGACTGAACGTGCATCTTGTGTCTTTTGCATTGGCAGGCAGATTCTTTACCACTGAGACACCTGAGAAGCTCGTTTCCAAGCACAATACCTCATATTATTCCCTTGTAGCACACTTCAGTTGGATTGAATTTAGCAGGAGCTAAGCTTCAGGGAGATGGAGAGATTTAACTGACCATAAGTGAAGGAGCGGGCAGGATTCCAACCCAACCATATGGATTCCAATTCCCACCCTATGGTTGCCTGTTTTCAGAATCCTCCATATTCCCATTTCTATTTGTCCTTTCTCCCCAGGAGCTTTGTTGCCAGACAGTAAATATCATGAGAATGGATCAAACTCAGCTAGAATTGGCAAATATTCCCTTAAATGTCTTGTACATTCCTTAAAATGTACATGACTTTTTCAAGTTCCTTTGTTATGCATTCATGTTATAATAAGAAATAAGGTTTATAATCAGGATCAAAAATCTCTTAAGTCTCTGTCTGACACCAGAACATCACCTCTCAGCCCAGATACCATGCTGCAGTATAACTTACGGGGGCTCATCCTCTATTGACTTCCCCTGAAAGAAAGAGAAAATGATAGTGCAGTTAAGAACAACATAACTGAAGAGCTAAACACACAGGAGCAAGAATACATGTTGTCTAGGAACTCAGCTCTTCCCTCCCTCATTTCAACCCAGGGCGAATTCAACCAGGCATCGAGAGTGAGTGCGAACTTGCCTCCAGATTCAAAAAGCACCTGCAGGCAGATGGGATGAAATGTTAGCTAAACACAGTCCCCCAGTCTCTGGGCTTTCATATGTAAATAAACTGAAATTATCTTGAATCTTCCAAATGAGACATAAAGATGTAAAGTGTATTTTAGGAACATTTTTCTGACATTGTGTCTCAGAGTCCAAACACTGAGAGTCTGGCCAGAGTAGATCCGTGGAGAAACATGTTGCGGTGTTCTGTCAGGAGGAAGAGCAGTGTGGATTCCCTAAGAGGTGATATCTCCCTCCTTTAGGAACCATCCTCGCTTATCTTAACACAGAAACATGTCAGGACATTTCCAAGCCTCCCCTGATGGGAGTAGATGCATTTTGGGGAACAAAGATAAATCCCTCTTCCATGCGGACATCTCTTCCTTTGCTGTCTTCCCTTGAACCCTGCAGGATGCATTTGGTAAAGACTTTGGATGCTTTGGCTTTGAATTTCTAAATAGCACTTTATGCTTTTAGAAGTACGCTCACAACTCCTGCTCTTGCCCCAGGCTAGCTAGATAGTTACCTGATTGATAAATAAGTGTGTATTTCATTGGAGCCACTGTACTTGCAGTCTATTTTGTTTCAGCTATATAGCCTCCCCAGGTAACACAAAGAAGAATCCCTGAGGAGAGGAAGGTTTTAAGAAGTAGAGACCAAGTAATACACAGGATTAAAAGTAATAACACAATTGCTTTTAATAGGCATCTGATGAGACTCAGAAATTTTACATATAAGACCTTGTATCCTGAAATCAGGGGCTTCCCAGGCGGCGCTTGTGGGAAAGAATCCCGTCTGCAATGCTAGAGACTTAAGAGATGCAAGTTCGATACCTGGGTCTGGAAGATCCCCTGGAGAAGGAAATAGCAACCCGCTCTAGTAATCTTGCCTGGATAATCCCCATGGACAGAGAGTCTGGTGGGCTACGGTCCACAGAGTGACAGGGTCAGACATAACTGAAGTGACTTTGTGCACACACATACACACACACACACACATCCCAAAATCAAGAGCTGCCAGAAGTAGCTTCTGTTTTTCCCATTTTATCAATAACAAAACTGAGACTGAGACCTATCTTACTTTATGAGATAAGAAAATGTGCTTGATGTGATTCAATTTATTTCAATTATGACTTCAAAAATGCATGCTTTTCACAAATGCCACACTCAGATTTTCCATACATACTTGTGAGATGAGGAAAACAACGTTTCACTCAGCTTTTGTCTCCCAAAGAGAATCTACACTTCATTTGTTCTGAAGAGAATCTACACTTCATTCAGACTGGGAAATTCAACAAAGGTTAAAGAGGATATACCATACTTGAGAAAGTGACTCTTATCTCTTCGATGGTTTTAATTGTTTAACAGTGTTATTGGTCTTTGTTTACATTATAGAAATACTGAAGCTGTCTTCACTTGAGAGAAAACACAATTCTTAAAGTAAAGCCTTAGAGACACTTAGTAGCTTACTCATCTGCAACTTTAATAGCCTTATGTTTGCAACAAACCTTTATAGACATAAAACAGGTTTCCTTTGGAAGACCACAGTACCATATCATTTCAGAGGTAGGAGGCCACTCAGAGGTCATGTGACCCAGCTCCTCTATTTCAGATAGTGACAGAAAGACCCAGAAGTGGAAAGGAACTTACTCAATGACGTAAAACTTGCTTGAGACAAAAGCAAGAGCCTCTCTATTCCTTGTATTACTTATAAGATTTTTCCTCTGCCTGCAACTGACTCACTGCTGGGTTCCCATCTGTCATAGTCTTCTTCAGAGAAAGGAGATAGGCCCGATTTAAGCTGCAGAACATAGTTGGCTTTTCTAATACAAACACGGGCTTCCCTGGTAGTTCAGTGGTAAAGAACCTGCCTGATAGCGCACAAGACATAAGAGATGAGAGGTCACTTACTGAGTTGGTAAAATCACCTGGGGAAGGCAATGGCAACCCGCTCCAGTATTCTTGCCTGGGGAATCCCAAGAACAGAGGAGCCTGGTGGGCTACCATCCATGGGGTCACAAAAGAGTCAGACATGAGTTAGTGACTAAAAACAATAGAAACATTGCTAGCTTCATGAAAGGTATCTATTGATCAGCAGTATGTTTTATAGAAAAAGCAAGGGAATTCCAAAAAAATAATTACTTCTGTTTCATTGACTATGCTAAAGACTTTTACTGTGTGGATCACAACAAACTGTGGAATATATTTAATGAGATGGGAATACCAGACCACATCACCTGCCTCTTGAAAAACCTGTATGCAGGACAAGAAGCAACAATTAGAAACGGACATGAAACGATGGACTGATTCCAAATTAGGAAAGGGGTATGTCAAGGCTGTGTATTGTCACCCTGCTTATTTAATTTATATGCAAAGTATATCATGAAAAATGTGGGGCTGGATGAATCACAAACTGGAATCAAGATTGCTGGGTGAAATAACAACCACCTCAGACCTGCAGAAGATACTACTTTAATGGCAGAAAGTGAAGAGGAACTAAAGAGTCTGTCGATGAAGTGTAAGAGGAGAGTGAAAAAAGCTGGCTTAAAACTCAACATTTAAAAAACTAAGATCACAGCATCTGGTCCTATCCCTCCATGACAAATAGATGGAGAAAATGTGGAAAGAATCAGATTTCATTTTCTTGACTCCAAAATCAAGGCAGACAGTGATTGCAGCCATGAAATTAAAAGATGCTTAATCCTTGGACGAATAGATGACAAACCTAGACAGCATATTAAAAAGCAGAGACATCACTTTGCCAACAAAGGTCCGTATAGTCAAAGCTATGGTCTTTCCAGTAGTCACATATGAATGTGAGAGTTGGATCATAAAGAAGGCTGAGTGCTAAAGAATTGTCACTTTCAAACTGTGGTACTGGGGAATATTCTTTACATTCCCTTGGACAACAAGGAGATCCAAACAGTCAATCCTAAAGGCAGTTAACCCTGAATATTCATTAGAAGGACTGATGCTAAAGCTGAACCTCCAATACTTTGGCCACCTGATGTGAAGGGACTGATCACTGGAAGAGAACCTGATGCTTAGAAAGATTGAGGGCAAGAGGAGAAGAGGGCAACAGAGGATAAGATGGTTTGATGGCATCACTGACTCAATGGACGTGAGTTTGAGCAAACTCAGGGAGATAGTGAAGGACAGAGAAGCCTGGTGTGCTGCAAAGAGTAGCATGGGATAGCAAAGAGTCAGACATGACTTAGAGACTGAACAACAACATGTTTTATTTTGCTGGTTTATTATGTCAATTTTTATTTTATTTTTATAAGACAAATTTTATATTTATTATATATTCTTAGATAATTATATAGCTATTATATATTTAGTTATTTTATAAGACAAATTAAAGATGGATTTTTATGTGCTTGTTTTTGGTTGAAAAGCAAATAATCCTCAGCTTTCCAGAAAGACGTTTTTAATTCTCCACCTAAGTGCAGCTGTTCAAAGTTATCTTTTGATGTCAAGAAGAGAGAAAGAAACAGAAAGAGAGACAAAGACACAGAGAGAGGCAGAGAGACAAACAGAATGAATGTCCTACTCTAAATGTATACCCCATCTAGGGCTTAACACAGGGAGGCCTTGAAGGGCTATTTGGTTATGTGAATACAAATGTCTCATTCATTTGTGTTGATTGAATGTCCTACTTAGGATCTCTGGGGCAAAGTTGGGTAAACATGATGACATCTCTAACCGTAGTTTCATCACCTATCCCAGCAAGAAAACTTCTAATATGTTATTTTTTGGAAGATGTCTCATAGAGTATTAAGAAACCTATAGCTTGTTTATGTTTTATTTTAATTATAAATGAGTTTCAAATTTTATCAAACTTTTCTGTATGTCTATTAAGATTATCATACATATTTCTTCTTTTTATTTGGTTAATGTTGAAATTAATGTTCTCTATATTGTTATATTAAATTTGTCCATATTTTCTTCAGGAACATGCCTTGCTGTTTAAGAGAAAAACTGATCACATTTCACTGTGATGTACTTTTCCAGAACTGGAATCAACATTCTGCTGACCTCAAAAAATCAGTCAGGAATAGTCTCAAGTTTAAATTTGGATGAGGCTATCTTTATGGTTTTATTCTTTAAATGTTTTACTCCTTATGTGCTGTTCCTTAAATAAATGGAATTTACTAGAGAAGTCATCTGAGTCTATAGATGTTTCATGCAAAGTTTTAAGAATAGGATGTGATGTAGTACTATTAAGATATTTTCATTTGTTTTTTCATCAGTTATTATAAACTTTTAGCCAATGAATTTAGACATTCCTCTTAAATAAGTAAATTTGAAATTTATTGACAAAAAATGTTCATATTATCCTTCTAGTTTCTATTTTTTTATTATCAGAAACAGAAATGATTCTTGAAGTATTATTAACTAGGGGATGCTCTTTTTTCTTAATCTTTGTAAAGACTTACCAAATTTTATATGAAATGTGGAGAAAAGTTTTTTACTGAATTCCTTGTTTCTATTTTATTAATTGCTTTTATCATTTCTGCATCTTTTTTTCATTATTCTGATTAAAACTGTTTATATGGATGTTTAATTCATTGATTTCTAGCTCTTCTGGATGACAAGCTCAAATTTGTGGATAATGTTGGTCAAAAATTCTATTTGCTTTATAAATTATTGAGATGTTTGAAATATTTTCTACTACGAGTTTGAATTCCATTATTCATCTTTGAAATTCATGGACTTAATAGTACATATAAGTTGAAACTAAATTATTAGGCATACTCAAAACAAAAATTGCTAGATTTTGCATTTAAATAGAAATTCCTCTCAAGTATCTCAATTAATTCCCAGAAATGCTTATTTCTTCTTCTCTTAACTATTTTTTTTTTAACTTTCTGTTACTAGTATGACTATTTCAATGTATATTTCTGTTTGCTTGATGTAACTTTTTCCTTTCTTTCATTTTCAGCCTTTCCATGTCTTTCTTTTAAACTGAATTTCTTGAAACTAGCACAATTTTTTTCAGAATGATGCATGTTGCTTTTTATGTGATATTTTTAATACACTTAAATTCAATGTAACCAGTAACATCAGTCAGTTCATTCACTCAGTCATGTTCGAGTCTTTGCGACCCCATGGACTGCAGCATACCAGCCTTCCATGTCCATGGCCAACATCCGGAGATGGCTCAAACTCATGTCCATCAAGTCGGTGATGTCATCCAACCATCTCATCCTCTGTTGTCCCCTTCTCTTCCTGCCTTCAACCTTTCCCAGCACCAGGGTCTTATCCAATGAATCAGTTCTTCACATCAGGTGGCCAAAGTGTTGGAGTTTCAGCTTCAGCATCAGTCCTTCTGATTATTTAGGACTTATTTCCTTTAGGATGGACTGGTTGGATCTTCTTGCAGTCCAAGGGACTCTCAAGAGTCTTCCCCGACACCACAGTTCAAAAGCATCGATTCTTCGGCACTCAGCTTTCTTTTTAGACCGACTCTCACATCCATGCATGACTACTGTAAAAGCCATAGCTTTGATTAGATGGACCTTTGTTGGTAAAGTAATGTCTCTGCTTTTTAATAAGCTGTCTAGGTTGGTCATAGCTTTTCTTCCAAGGAGCAAGTGTCTTTTAATTTCAATTCTAGTCTCTACTCTCTAAATATTAATATTTCAATAGTTATACTAAATATCACATAATTTCTAGTCTTCCATTTTTTAAACTTTTTATATTATATTTCAATAGAGTTGATTAGCAATGTCGTGATAGTTTCAGGAGGATAACAAAGGCCCTCAGCGATATATACACATGTATCCAATTCTCCCCAAACACCACTCCCATCCATGCTGCCACATATCATGGATTAAGTTCCCTGTTCTATAAAGTAGATCCTTGTTTGTTATCCATTTTAAATACAGAATTGTTTACATGTCCATCCCAAACTCCCTAACTATCCCTTATCCTTATCCTTCCACCCTGGTAACCACACACTCATTCTCAATGCCTGTGAGTCTGTTTCTGTTTTGTAAATAAGGCCGTTTTTATATTTCTTTTTGGATTCCGCATATAAGGTATGTTTTAAAATATTTCTCCTTCTCTGTCTGAAGCATACTTTTAACACATCTTTAAAGGCTGAATGTAGCCTGGCATCAGAATTCAGCATCCCTATATCTCTATGTCCCAAATTGCTATTTGATCCTTTTTTATACTCTTCATTTTTCTGCTGAAACATCTTATTTGATCTCGCATGTTGTGGACTTTTTCCATAAGCGCCTTTAACATGTTGATCATAGTCATCTAAATTCTAATAGTTTCAATAATCCCCATCGCAGTCTGATCCTGATGATCACTGTGTATCTTCAGATGGTGCTATTTCTTCGCTGTTTGTACGCTTTGTAATGTTCCATTGAAAGCCAGAAGCACTGTATAGTACTCAGATGAATAATTATGCTTCAGGATAAGCACACACTTCCTTCTGCTGGGACTCTGCTGTGTGGATTTTTGTTTATCTGCTTAGGAGTTGTGGGCTTCAAGTGTGCTGTTGCTGTGGCTATCCTCAGTGCGACGGAGGCTTCCAGTCCCTCTAGCAGTGAATCCCCAAGGACAGGACCACAGGGGTTTCCACACTGTCTAGTCTGGGTTTGGCCTTAGGTCCTCCCCAGAGAAAATCCATCTCTTGCAGCTCCCCTGATGTATTCTACTTAAAGCTTCTCAGTGTAGTTGCAGGGCAGGGGAGGGTGCATTATGTGATGTTCTGAGGAAGCCTCAGAACTAGGAAGGGCCGCTGTCAACCAGAATTTCTTCTGCTTCTTTTCTGGATTTAATATTGAACCTATACCTACTGCTGCCCCTAAACTGGGGTAGAGATTTTTTCTTTTCTCTCTTTCCCTCTCTTAATTACAGTGATTTTTCACCATGTGCTCAGCAATGTTCTCAATAGTTTTTCTTGCCTTTCCTCCTTCAGATTAAGGCTTTGGCTCCATATAAAGAAATATGGAGGGATGTTTCTGGGCAGAATTATCCCAGAGACTGCTGTTACACTCTCCTAGTTCTACATGGGAAACTTTCCAAGGACTCTCCACAGTATTCCTTGTAAGCACCAGGTGTGTGCAAACCCACAATGAGGAAAAGCTTACAAGAGGGTCCAAATGCCTCCACATCTGTAGCCAACAAGGGCTTCACTCCCAGGCTGGCCCATAGCAATCCATAAGCAGTTGGTTAGAAATATCTGGCTGAACCTTCCCATCAGCTGATATGGCCTTGATGATGTCTCCCCAGTAAGAAAATCCCTAGGTCCTGCTTCTCTCTCCAGCCCTCTATCTTTCTAGATTTCAGGTTAGCTGTTTGCTCTGTAACATCAGTTTTCAGATAATTCCAAGAAACCTTTATAATTTGCTGTTTGTCCAGCTTTTCACTTGGTCGGATGGAAGTAGCAAAGACTCTCTCCTTGACCAGACTCCGGGCAGGGCCTTCTGAGTCCTCTTCTCAACTAGCCCTCCCCCTCAGCCCCTGAAGACTTGGACAAACACTGACATAGTTTCTAACAGCTCAAGGCTGCCTTCCTTGATATGCCTGCTTGAAAAAACTCAAGGCTTACAAGGAATTTGCTGTTTGTCCCAGCCAGCACCTGAGACGGGGCTGCTGTCCCCTCCCCCCGCCTCCAGAAGGGCCAGGTGGAAACGCTTGTGTGTCACAGGTCAGCCACCCCTTCCCGCTTTCTGCAACTTTCCACTTCCCTGATTCTTTGGAGCCCCCGGTCACCCCATTCCCGCCTCCTTTCTTTGCCTTAAAACGCCTGTCACCTGTCCACAGATCACAGTGGAGTTCAGTTCACTGCACCTTTCCTACTGCCCATTAAGATCTGCCATGATTACTCTCCCTTGCCGCAGGCTTTGTTGATGTTTACAGAGCACCACTCTTTCCAGCCCTCTGTATTTCCGAGCTGAACCTGAAAGTGTGAATTATGACATGGGTTTATGTGCACTTAAATACAATGCTTTTCTTATTTATAAGTACCTCCTGTATCCCATACGAACATCCTTGACTATCCACTCAATAGCCTGAACAGAGAACCTTCAATGTCTTGAATGTGTCCAACTGCAGCCCTGAGACATAAGTGTCTTATTTCTGAGAGTACCTAACTGTCCCGCCAAATAATGTATGAATATAAATGAGACAGAAGTTCTGAATTCTTTAATTCAGAACTTTAATTCAGTCTAAAAAATCAGTCTTCCTGGTAATTCCTTGTTGCAGAAGCTGAAAGTCATCCCTAGACTTACCTAATAACTTTTCAGTTTCTAACTAATACAGAAAAGTGAAGCTTTATACCTCTTGAACATAAAAGAAATGACTTTTATTTCATTCCCAAGATCTGTCAAATTTAGCTTTCCAATTCAATGCAGAAGAGTTATATCTCTGCATATTTACTGAGAGCCAAAACCTTAGACTTGTGTTTCTCACATTTGAGTGGCTCTCAGAAGTACAGTGGTTGATGAAGTAAAATGCCACTTTCAGTGACTTGTGCATCTAAAGCAAAATGCTTTCTGGGAAGTCAACTGAAATGCTTTCGTTACTGATGTGATCACTTTTATGTTGGAACTATAAAGTTAATAAAAGCACAGTGGAGGGTAGTCTACCATGCCCTTTGTTTTATTTTATCCAAGGGGAGCCTAACTTTTGCAGTTACAGTAAAGTATGGTGCTGTTTCCATTATAAATTCCAATTTACATGACTTTATAGCATAGCTCTGAGAGTTCAAGACGGACTCCAATTTCCAAAGCAGCATCAGCCCAGGAGCAAGATTGGAAATGGCTTGTCCCTGTTATAAAATTCAAAGGACGGGAAATATGAAATAGGAGTTTTCTTGACTGCATGCCTTTTTCCTCTGATAAAATACATACCAATAACTGAAAATATATGCTAGCATATTGAATGCAGTATTGCAAGTCATTTCTGTTTATTGTGTGCTGCCGGGTCCTTGAATATGATGTCAAAATAATAGCTTGCATAATAATAAAACTTTGAATAGCCTCAAAAACAGTCAGTACCAAAAATCTTATTTTCTCCTAAATTCAATAACATAGTAGCTGAAGAAAAATTAGAATAGGTGGCATAATTATAAATAGTGCATTATAATTTATTAAAATCTATGACTATGAACAAAAATAACACATTATTAGAGTAAAATACTAAGCTTGAATAAAGAATATTCAATTCCAGATTCTAAATCATACATATCTAAATGTGTGGTGCTCTACTTAACATTGAAATTGAACTGGATTGGAGAGGCTAAGAAAATAAGACTCTGATAATTTTGATAGTCAACATAATGGTCAAATATGCAAAAATAAAAAGTCTACCAAATCTATTCCTTATGCAAAATCCAAATTATTTTAAAATTAATGATAAACATACTTACAGATGAGAGTGAAACTAAAATTATGAGTGCAGGTTAATAATTGCTCTTTTAGGAATGGATTTGGTATATGAAATCACTTGAAATACTGTACACTTTTCTACTGCTTATTAATTTCATTTGTGAGAAAGCAAAACTTACAGATTAGTTTGTCAATCTTGTGTCTTCCTTTCAAAAATATACATTAGGGACATCCCTGGTGGTTCAGTCCAGTCTTTAAGAATTCACCTTCCTGGAAATAGAACTGCCATATGACCCAGCAACCCCACTTCTGGGCATACACACTGAGGAAACCAGATCTGAAAGAGACACATGCACCCCAATGTTCATCGCAGCACTGTTTATAATAGCCAGGACATGGAAGCAACCTAGATGTCCATCAGTAGACAAATGGATAAGGAAGTTGTGGTACATATACACCATGGAATATTACTCAGTCATTAAAAAGAATTCATTTGGATCAGTTCTAATGAGATGGATGAAACTGGAGCCCATTATACAGAGTGAAGTAAGCCAGAAAGATAAAGACCAATACAGTATACTAATGCATATATATAGAATTTAGAAAGATGGTAACGATAACCCTATATGCAAAACAGAAAAAGAGACACAGATGTACAGAACAGAATTTTGGACTCTGTGGGAGAAGGCGAGGGTGGGATGTTTCAAGAGAACAGCATCGAAACATGTATATTATCAAGGGTGAAACAGATCACCAGCCCAGGCTGGATGCATGAGACAAGTGCTCGGGCGTGGTGCACTGGGCAGACACAGAGGAATCGGGTGGAGAGGGAGGTGGGAGGGGGGATCAGGATGGGGAATACATGTAAATCCATGGCTGATTCATGTCAATGAGAACACCCTTAGTAGCTGTTATTTACTAATTTATATAGAGACATAACCTTTCTTTTTCATCCTCTTTTTGTTATTTTCTCAGATACTCAGAGTAAGTTTTGGAAGAATCATGCTGGTATTTTAGCCTTAATTGAAAATTTTAATTTTTAATCCCAGCCAAAATCAGTTGCTTCATTTGGAATTCAGAAACATTTACTGTACATAGTTTAATTGTGTTTAACATTTGCAGAAAAAAAAAAAGTAGAATTCAGAAACATAGAATTCTGAGTCCAGGTGGAATTTTCCAAGAAAACAAATATACATAATTGATTTATTAGAAAATAATGAAAAAGAAGTAAAAATGAGCATCTTTCTTCAAGGACTCAGAGAGCAAATTTAGCAGCAGTCCTATACATTTATACTTGGGTTAGTCATCACATATGCAAATAAGTATACAAATAATCTCTAATTCTACATATGTTGGTAGCTGTATCATCATTGCTAATGTGGCCAAGTAAAATTTAATTTTAAATCATATATGTTAATGTAATAGCTAACTAGGACTCTTTCAAATTAGGAAAAGACAATTTTACCAATTGTCTTGGTATTTACTTTGTATTTACTTCCCACTATTTCCTATTTCTAATATGCATTTAGTTCTTAAAGCATGAAGTCATGATATCACTGCCAGGAGAGTAGTCTTCTGCAACATTTTTAAATGTTTTGTAAAACAAGAGCAAGAACATTGCTTTCCTACAGCAAGACATTGAAAAGAACAAAATCCTAAAGGGTGTTTGTAAAGCACTGTAGCTGCTGTAATGAGTGTGACAAATTGTTCTCGGCACCACAGTGGATGAGAAAGCAGCCTCCCTGAGCTGCAGCAGGGCAGTCAGGAACCTCAGGCTGCTATTTCATGCTCTGAAAAGCACCATCTCTGCTTATTTCTAGAAAAGTGTTAGGGGCTTCTGTTCCTTGAGGGTGCTCATCCACCACCCTCCATGATGGCCTAGGGGATGAGACCACTTTCAGGTGAGAAGGGTTCATTTGTTTGATAGAAGATCCTCTCAGTTCTCCTTCTATGAGCTGAGAAGACAAATTTGTATAGTCTTGGAGGCTCCCCCTTTCTCAGATTATGGTAACTTAGTGAGAGCTGGTCCAGCAAATCTGAGGTCAGATCAAAATTGCAAGCACAAGTCATTAGGCTTAGAGCCTCCTTTCCTGGTTCTGGACACTTTCCTGATTACACAGTCACTTAACTCCCCTGCGCTTCACCCATAATTATGGACTGCATGAATGGGGTGGGTCTTTTTTGAGGGAATGCTGGCCAGAGGGCCTGCTGACCACCTATATCTGACCTGAAATGCCAGCTGTGAAGATGTCCATAGAAGGTGGACCCTGTATCACTTCTTTACCTGTTGATGCCTCTTTTTTTTTATATACTACATTTTTAAAATTTCTATATTGAGAATTATATGAAAATATCAATTTCTCAGGCAGTATAATTTTAGTTAAAGAACATTTTCTACAATAGCACAATCATATCCATTTGCCTCTGCTCTATTTGGAAAAAAAAAAAAAACAATTATCTTAGTGATACTCTTATTAGAAATTATCCCAGTTTCAACATATTAGCATTTTGTTTCCAAGTTTAAATTATAGTATTTTAGGCAGCCATGCATAATGACATGTCCCTACACCAGAGTCACAAAGTTGAGTGGATGAAAATGTATTAATATTCAGATGAAGTGAATTGCCTAGGTCACTGCCACATGGAAAGAGTCAGGAACAAAGCCATAACAAAGACCATAGCATCCAATATCACTGAGGAAAGTAGATTCAAAAATCCATAACAAAATTCTGCCAAACAACATATTAAAAGGATCATACATTGTGATCATGCGGGCTTTATCCCAGGGATCTAAGGATCCTTGAATATACTCAAATAAATCAATGTGAGAATCCATACTAACAAATTCAGAAATAAAAATCATATGACCATCTCAATAGATGCAGAGAAAGCTTTGAACAAAATTCAATACCCATTTATGACAAAAACTGTCCAGAAAGTAAGCACAGAAGAAACCTAACTCAACATAGTAAAGGGCTTACATGACAAACCCACAACAAACATTATTCTCAATGGTGAAAAATTGAAAGTATTTCTCTAAATTAGAAACAAGACAAGGGTACCCACTCTTGCCACTATTATTCAACATAATCTTGGAAGTCCTAGCCATGGCAACTAGAGAAGAAAAAGAAATTAAAGGAGTCCAGATTGGAAAAGAAGTAAAACTCTCACTGCTTATAGATGGCATGATACTATACAGATAACACCCTAAAGATACCACCAGAAAATTACTAGAACTAATCAATGAATATTAAAAAGTTGCAGGATATAAAATAAATGCACAGAAATCACTTGCATTCCTATACACTATCAATGAAAAATCAGAAAGAGAAATTAAGGGAGCAGTCACATTCACCATTGTAACAAAATGATAAAATACCTAGGAGTAAACCTTTGTAAACAGACAAAAATCCTGTATGCAGAAAACTGTAAGAAGCTGATGAAGGAAATTAAAGGTGATACAAATAGATGGAGAAATATACCATGCTTTTGGATTGGAAGAATTGATATAGTGAAAATGAGTATGCTATCCAAATCAATCTACAGATTCAATGCAATGCCTATCAAACTACCAATAATATTTATCACATAACTAGAACAAAAATTTCACAGTGTGTATGGAAACACACACACACACACACACACGCACACACACAAAACCCTAAATAGCCAAAGCATCTTGAGGAAAAAAAAAAAAACAGCTGGAGGAGTCTATCTTCCTGACTTCAGACTACAGTCATCAAGACAGTATGATACTAGCACCAAAAAAAAAAAAAAAAAAAAGACCAATGGGATAAGATAGGAAGCCCAGAAATAAACTCATGCACCTATTGGCACCTTATATTTAACAAAGGAAGCAGTCACAAAGGGGGCAAGAATATACCATGGAGGAAAGACAGCTTCTTCATTAAGTGGTGCTGGAAAGCTGAACATCTATGTGTAAAAGAATGAAGTTAGATGGCTGATATCCAAAAGTCTACAAGCAATAAATGCTGGAGAGGGTGTGGAGAAAAGGGAACCCTCTTACACTGTTGATGGGAATGCAAACTAGTACAGCCACTATGGAGAACAGTGTGGAGATTTCTTAAAAAACTGGAATTAGAACTGCCATATGACCCAGCAACCCCACTTCTGGGCATACACACCAAGGAAACCAGATCTGAAAGAGACACGTGCACCCCAATGTTCATCGCAGCACTGTTTATAAGAGCCAGGACATGGAAGCAACCTAGATGTCCATCAGCAGATGAATGGATAAGGAAGCTATGGCACATATACACAATGGAATATTACTCAGCCATTAAAAAGAATTCATCTGGATCAGTTCTAATGAGATGGATGAAACTGGAGCCCATCATACAGAGTGAAGTAAGCCAGAAAGATAAAGACCACTACAGTATACTAATGCATATATACGGAATTTAGAAAGATGGTAATGATAACCCTATATGCAAAACAGAAAAAGAGACACAGATGTACAGAACAGAATTTTGGACTCTGTGGGAGAAGGCGAGGGTGGGATGTTTCAAGAGAACAGCATCGAAACATGTATATTATTTAGGGTGAAACAGATCACCAGCCCAGGCTGGATGCATGAGACAAGTACTCGGGGCTGGTGCACTGGGCAGACCCAGAGGAATCGGGTGGAGAGGGAGGTGGGAGGAGGGATCGGGATGGGGAATACATGTAAATCCATGGCTGAATTGACATGGCTGAGTCATGTCAATGTATGGCAAAAACCACTACAATATTGTAAAGTAATTAGCCTCCAACTAATAAAAATAAATGGAAAAAAAAAAAAAAAGAATGAAGTTAGAACATGTCCTAACACCATGCCAAAAAATAAACTCAAAATGGGTTAAAAACTTAAATGTAAGGCCAGAAAATATAAAGCTCTTAGAGGAAAACACGGGCAGTTCACTCTTTGACATCGATCACAGCAAGATCCTCTTTGACCTCCTAATGTAACAGAAATAAAAGCAAAAAATAGACAAATGGAACCTAATTAAACTTAAAAACTTTTGCACAGCAAAGGAAATAATAAACAAGACTTTAATACAACCCTCAGAATGGCAGAAAATAATGGCAAATGAAACAACTGATAAAAGATTAAGCTTCAAAATATATAAGCAGCTCATATAGATCAATAGCAGGGGAAAAAATTAAAACATAGCCCAATCAAAAAATGGGTAGAAGATCTAAACAGACATTTCTGCAAAGTAGACATGCAGAAGATCTAAACAAACACATGAAAAGAAGCGTAACATCACTCATCATTAGAGAAATGCTAATCAAAACTACAATGAGTATCAACTCATAAAAACTCTACAAACAATAAATGCTGGAGAGGATTTGGAAAAAAGGGAACGCTTCTACATTATTGGTGGGAATGTAAACTGATACAGCCATTATGGAGAAGAGTACGGCATTTTCTTAAAAGTCTAGGAATAAATCCCCCAAATGACCCAATAATCTCCCTAATGGGCATATACGCTGAGAAAGCTACAATTCTAAAAGACACATGTACCCCAGTGCTCATTGCAGCACTGTTTACAATAACCAGGACATAGAAGCAACCAATGTCCATTGTCAGACAAGTGGATAAAGATGTTGTGGTACATATACAAAATGGAATATTACTCAACCATAAAAAAAGAATGAATTTGAGTCTGTTCTGATGAGGAGGATGAACCTAGAGCCTGTTATACAGATGAAGTTAAGTCAGAAATAGAAAAACAAATATTGTATTTTAACACATATATTTGGAATTTAGAAAAACGGTATTGATGAACCTATTTGCAGGGAACAAATGGAGACACAGATGTAGAGAATGGACTTGTGGACACAGTGAGAAAAGAAGATCATGGAATGAACACAGAAAGTAGTATCAATGTATATACACTACCATATGCAAAATAGATAGCTAGTGAAAAGTTGCTATTCAACACAGGGAGCCCAGGCTGGTGCCCACCTGGATGGGTGGGTTGAGGGACGGGAAGGAGGCTCATGAAGGAGAGTGTACATATAATTATGGCTGGTTTGCATTGTTTTATGGCAGAAACCAACACAAATTTGTAAAGCAATTTTCTTCTAATTAAAAAATAAATAAAAAATTTCAACCCTCCCCGAAAAGAATAGGCACATGTATAACTGAATCACTTTGCTGTACGCCTGAAGCTAGCACAACATTGTTAATTAACTGGACTCCAACATAAATAAAAATTTTAACAATAAATCAGTTAATAAAAACCTGTCTTAAACCAGTTGCTATAGGGTCTGGCATAAAGTGAAGCCCTAATGAAGATTATCTTTGTTTTTCTCTATTGCTTAATATTTGTTAATAACTGTCAAGGGATTTCCAGAGTTAAATGGGTTTTAAATAATTTCTGTCCTTAATGCAATATTAGTTTTTATTATTATTATTATTATTATTTGTACTTATCTATCGACATGTATCTCTTAACTGGCATTAAAGGCACATAGTAAATCTGAGGTCTGGGATGATTTTTCACAATTTAAATCTTTTAATATATTGTTAAGGAAATGCTGGAGCCTCAGTTGGGACCTAGTGTCATTTTTCTCTCTGACCAAAGATATGCTATTGGAACACAATGGTAATTCACTTACATTAATCTTGGCAGATTTAGAAGCCAACCCTTGCCATGGCTTTCGGTTCTACTTTGCTGGGACTACATTATATCAGTGTTTAGGCTTCATTTTTAATCAACTTTGCCAGATGATTCAAGAGCTCTTAAGACTTTATTTGCTAAATGTTAAAATGGACAGAGTCCTCAGCGGGTATAATAATACATACCAGCTACAAAAGCAGCACTCTCCTGATTTGTACCCAACTTTCCAACTCATGTGGCCCAACGATCATGCTCAGAATTGTACCATGGATACTTTTGTGCATGGTGGTCCTTAAAAAGCATTGGTTTCAGAAGCTGAAGATGAATACAAAGAGAGTCACTGTCATATCTGTGTAGTGGATTCCAGTGTCAGAAAACATTAGAGGTTGCTAGCTGTGCTGAAAACTGTTGAAGAACTGAAAAACAGTAATTTATAAGCATGATGCCCCAATTTCCTAATTTACAGAAAGTGATCAACAACATATTCTGTGAAGGATAGATGCATGACTGACATGTGACTGAGGAGGTAGGGAACTTACCATGTTTCACTGATGAGCGTTCATTCCTGTTGGCTCTCCTCGAGTTGCTTTATGTACATTTCCTTTTTCAAAAGCTTAAAGCCTGGCAGTGAGGGAGCCATACTCACTTCTGAGAAGTGCTGAGTGTGATGCCTGTCGTGATGCCTGTCATGATGCCATTAGGATGCCTGCACTGGGGACTATACTTCCTCCCCAGGATGCGATGGGCCTCTGCGTCCTGCAGGCTCTCACATTAGGTGTTTATGCATTTACCTTTTCTAGCTGGTTCTGTGAAGGTGTGCATCTCTTTTATCAGACAGAATTACTATAAGCACATGAAAACAACCTGTTTTCTACTGGAGAAAGCAGGTTTTTTTTTTTTTTTTCTTGTTTATTTCACATACCTATTATAGCATTCTGCATTTGCATAGTATTTGGGAAAGGTGTGATTAGGGTAAGATTTCTGACAAAGGACAGCTTACTCTTCTGAAAAACTTTATACTGAATTTATCTATCTGTAAAATAGATATCATCTAACTATGTATTGTTGTTGTTCAATCACCCTGTCATGTCTGACTCTTTGTGACCCCATGGACTGCAGCACCCAGGCCTCCCTGTCCCTCATCATCTCTCAGAGTTTGCCCAAGTTCATGTCCATTGCATTGGTGATACCATCCAGCCATCTAATCCTCTGACACCCTCTTCTCCTTTTGCCCTCAATCATTTCCAGCATCAGGGACTTTTCAATGAGTCAGCTGTTCGCATCAGATGACCACAATACTGGAGCTTCAGCTTCAACATCATTCATTCCAATAATTATTCAGGGTTGGTTTCCCTTAAGATTGACTGGTTTGATCTCCCTGCTGTGCAATGGAGTTTCAAAAGTCTTCTCCAGCACCACAGTTCAAAGGCATCAATTCTTTGGCATTCTGCCTTCTTTATGGTCCAGCTCTCACACCCATATGTGACCCCTGGGAAGACCATAGCCTTGCTTATATAGACTTTGTCGGCAGAGTAATGTCTCTGCTTTCAACACACTGCATAGTTGTCATAGCTCTCCTGCTAAGAAACAATCATCTTCCAATTTCATGGCTGCAGTCACCATCCTCAGTGATTTTAGAGCCCAAAAAGAAGAAATCTGTCACTACTTACACCTTTTCCCTTTCTATTTGCCATGAAGCAGCGGGGCCAGACGCTATGATCTTAAGATTTTTTAATATTTACTTTTAAGCTGGATCTTTCACTCTCCTCCTTCATCCTCATCAAGAAACTCTTTAGTTCCTTTTCACTTTCTGCCATTTGAGTGGCATCACCTGCATCTCTGAGGCTGATGATGTTTCTCCCACCCGTCTTGATTCTAGCTTGTACTCCATCCAGCCCCGCATTTCTCATGATGTGCTCAGGGTATAGATTAAGCAAACAGGGTGATAGCAGACAGCCCAGTCTTACTCTTTCCCCATTCTTGAGCCAATCAGTTGTTGCATACAGGGTTCTAACTGTTGCCTCTTGACCTACATATGGGCTTCTCAGGGGACAGGTAAGATGGTCTGGTATTCCCATCTCTTTAAGAGCTTTTCACAGTTTGTTATGATCCACATAGTGTGGATAGTGTGCTAGGTGAAACAAAGATAGATTTTTTTTCTAGAATTCCCTTGCTTTATCCATGATCCAGCAAATGTTGGCAATTTGACCTCTTGTTCCTCTTCCTTTTCTAAACCCAGCTTGGACATCTGGGATTTCTTGGTTCATATAATGCTGAAACCTGGCATGTAAGATTTTTAACTACATTCAAGGGATTAGATCTAGTTAACAATGTGCCTAAAGAACTATGGACAGAGGTCCACAGTACTGTGCTGGAGGCAGTGAACAAAATCATACCAAAGTAAAAGAAAAGCCTGAAGGCAAAATGGTTATTTGAGGAGGCTTTACAAATAACTAACAATTATCTATCCACATTAAGAGAAAATGACAGTAAGGATAAGAGAGAGGGCAAATGTTCAAAGCTAAGTAAAAGGTATTTATACTATTAAAAGCTTCCACATTTCCAAAAATGCAATTTTATGTGCCTTTTAGTCATAAGTTTGATCATGAATTTCAGAATTTTCAGTACATTTTTAATGTTTTATCTTACATTTCATAATTTATTGAAAGTTAGAGTAATTCATTCTAAGTGTTTTCTGCATTTACCTTGTCTAATGCCTTACATCTTTGAAAAAGTACACTGTTTGTATTAAAGCTACACTTACCACAAGATCAGGGCTTTAACTTTTCTATTTCAACATATGTGAAATAATTAAGGAATATATGATTAAATATTTAAATCATTTCTGAAGATATAATTATTCCTGAAATGAACATGTTCTGTTTACATCAGTATGTCTAAGCAGTATTTTCCCCCTGTTTGTCTATCTTATGATACTTCAAAATTCTGGGTGGGTTTGCAAAAGCAGTTTACGAAGTGAGTGAGAGACTGCCCCACTGTGCCCAGAACAGCCCTCCTCTGTGCAAGTTGTTCCAACATAACCAAGAACCATCTCTTTTCCTTCTTCAGTCTGGACAAATAATTACGTCCTTATGCATTTTACTGGTGTTTGTGTACCATGTGAATCATTGTGTATTACTAAAATGCTATACACAAACTTGAGGAAATCTGGCCAGAAAGTGACAAAATTTAGTGTGAGATACCTATTTTTGTGTATTTTATATAATTTAGGTGACTATTTTAAAAATGCATTTCAATATTTGAGTTATCAATTTCAACTGTTCTCACTTTGATCCTGCCAACAAGTAAGAGATTCCTTCCAAACACATAAAGGAGTGACCTATGTGTGAATGTATGTGTTTCCTACAAATGGGATTATTCAAAAGTTTAGATTAATCAAGCATGCATGTTTTGAACCAAACAAGGCCCCATGTTCAATATTATAGGTTTACCAAAATTAAATTAGATACAATTGTTATAAGGAGTTATCATTTATTTGGGTGAGCAGAATAGAATAGATATTCATTCTTACTGATTTCTATGCTTTCCTATGTTTTTCTACTCATGGAAAAATGTTTCTGCTGTGGGTCAAATGTGTACCCAGGAAAATGTGATAGAAGATGGCAAATTTGATGGTGAGCAAAGAGATAAATTGTGGTTTTACTTTTGCTCTCTGTTATTGTACTTTTCAACCACTTCTCATCTCTCATGCTGCTACATACAGCAGTAAGAGAATGTATCAATTCCCTTCAGCCAGCACGGTTAAAAAAAGCAGTGAAGATGTAGCGTTTGGCCACCAAAGACTATGCTCCCTGTTAAGCATCCCTTTACAGAAATCGTCTGTGTTACATGGAATGATACCCAGCATCACTTAGGTGAACTGAAATTATTCCTCCAGCCACAGCAGGAGGACCGGGCCATGAAAGTCTAGGATTTAGTGACTTAGGATTCAGTTATTTTGTTTTTCCCCTACAAGGTGACAATTCCATAGGAAAATAGAATTTGCAGAAGTGTGAAGTTCAAAAAATTCCATGTACATTTGGGTGAACTCCAGGAAATATCAGCTGACAGAGGTGTAGAGAGCCTATTGGAAGGAGCAGAATCTGAACATGGAAAGGCAATTTGAAGATATATTTGTAAATCTTAAATTCCAGGTTATGGTGACTATAACATATTTTTGAGCATTAGAAATATTACTATATAATAATAGCTAAATGTAATAAGAAAGACTGAAAAGGTAAATGTTTCACTTTTTTTTAATTTCATTGGCAAATTAAAATTAAAGCTATGTTTTCACAGGTTATAAAGGTAGTGAAGAAGAAGATACTAATAAATAATTATATAAATTATGCATTTGAAAAGGAATACTTTAGTGTAAATCTACCATATTGCAAAACTCAAAAGAATAACATTTCATGCTGCAATCTGTATAGGGAAATGACATTTTTATTGGAAGAAAAAAAGATGTATCTTGGGCTCTGAGGTTGATCTAAAGCAGGGATTCATTTGTATCTCAGAGAGAAGTAAAATCCTGACTTCCTATTCTCATTTCTGCTTTTGTTCAATATGCTGCCTTTATTCTGGTTTCTCAAGAAAGAAGATTGCTTTACCCACATGGTGTAGAACATGGCAACCAACTTTCCCTTCATTTTATTTTATGGCTTCAATCATTGAATTTAGAACAAATTTACTGTCTTAGTTCATGCCCAAATCTCCCAAAGAAAAAGATGGGTATACAGAGTCATATGTTACTAGCCTGACATGGGTGTTCTGATAACAGTATGTGCATACAAAAGAACTGAGAGAGAGGAATAGCAATTTATTTTAAGAGAAGAATGCATACTGATAAATAATAGATATGAACTACAATCATGGGCATATAATGATTTGCAGGTGCTACTTGATTAATTTAACAAATTTGTATTGAGGGCCTATTATAAGTCATACACAATGATAGACAATAGAATACTATATGAGATAAGATTGAGTTCTTTCCCTCATGGAGGGCATAGTATACATTGTATTTTTAAAATAAATTCTTAGATCTAGATTTAACTCCAAGGGTGTGAGAAATTAAATGAGTTTACCTAGGTAAAGATACTATATACCTGGTATATAGTATCAATAGCATGAAGTGAAGTGAAGTGAAGTCACTAAGTCATGTCCGACTCTTTGCGACCCCATGGACTGTAGCCTGTCAGGATCCTCAGTCCATGGGATTTTCCAGGCAAGAATACTGGAGTGGGTTGCCATTTCCTTCTCCAATCAATAGCATATGTATGTATTAATAAAAAATGATCAAACTTTTAATGCCTTGAGCCTAGAGAGGTACTTACAGATCTTATACAGATTTGGATGCTGCTACCAATATCATCACGTCTAATCAAGATCATTTTGCTTGCCAAGGAAGGAAATCTGAATCAAACTGTTTTTGTGAAAAAGGTAAAATTATAAACTCATTCAATCAGCTGACAGGATGTCAGCTGTATTGAGAGGAGTCTTTGTTAACAATGAACATAAATGAACTTTAGAAAATTTAAGCAATTTGGTTGCTTACTGGGAAGACAAGAGTTTATTCATAATTGAGTATAATCTGAAGAATGATGCCTCAAAAAGACAAAACTCGGAGCAGAGTGAGGAATCTGGAAAGTCAGATCTAAAAGCCAGAGGTTAGAGAAATGGGATGCGGTCATCTGTGACTCTCTTGGTCTAGTGTCACTCAGCCCAAGCTGCAAAGCTGTGAAAGAAGGCTCTTGACTCACCAATAATGGGTAGGTCTTCCCTCTTGGCCAGAAACCCTAGATGGAAAATTTTACCAAGAATATGTTGAGTCGTGGAGGCAAAAGTAGGAAACTTTGTACTTTCTAGAACAAGGGGAAATGATTTTGGAGAGAAAAGCAAGAGATATGTAGCACACTATGTCAGAAATCAGTGATGTCGGGGAATTCTGCAGGTTCTTTAGTTTGAACAAGATATGCATGCTATAACTTATGTCCATCAGTTTAAAGCAAATTCTGAACAATGCATTTTCTTTAAAATTCCTAAAGCATAATTATTGGTGCTTAAATTTTCACTTTTCATTTCTAATGGATTTCTTTTGAGGAAAACAGCAATAACAAAAAACTAAATTATAACCCAAATGCCCTCTCTCTGCCATCCCACCCTCTAAGCACACTACACTATGGCTCTCTGACAATATAAGATCTGAATTAATAATTTATATGTGGAATTAAAAGGAAAAATATTTTTAACTCTGCAGTTTGTCCTAAATTTCTATCATTATTGATAAGACACAGCAATTATCACAACTCTGTATGTAAATAGGATTTGGATTCCTTTTTATCAGTTTTCTTATCACCAGGATACCATTTTCCAAACTAAAGCGATACAGTGAAAACGGTTTTTAAAAATGTGTATGCTTATTTGAAATTTTCAAATGTAATCCAAGTCCAAAGGTTGGTTAAGTATGCTTTCCCCTTCTTTCACCTGAAATACAATCCCCCTTCATAACTATCAGCAGACGTTACTTAGTATCCACAGTTATCAATTTTGGGGGGAATAAAAAGATATTTTCAGTGTTTTGGGTTTCACTAGAATTCCCATTTTATATTTGCAATAAAATCTGCCAGGATAGATGAACCAACCAAGAATCATTAAGTATCTATGCATTCAGGTAAAAAGCCAAGTTTGCATTTGGGTAAAGACCTGGCAGACTCCCCAGCCTAGTGAGTGATGAATGAGTCTTTATAAATCTCTCTCACACCAGGAATTTGGAAAGGAGAGATTGACCCATAGCTATTCCTGCTCAAGTCACATGCACGGGTGGCCCCGTGATATAATCTATGTATCTAAATTCTGATTTTCTTTTTTGTATGTTCAGTTAAATAATTCACACTCTGTGTTTCTTGTCATAACAGTAGAACAATGTATTAATGCAAAACAGCACAGATTTCTCAGGCATGAGTTTAACTATTTTTTAAGATGCTGTAAAATACATATTTATCCAGGCATTTAAAACATCCTTGGGGCAAGAAGACCCAGAGCAGGATTAAATGCAGTGACCTGAATCCTGACTACTTCTCATCTGTCTGCCCACCTTTGCTTCATCAGAGTTTCATGCTCCATTTTCTCCCCCAGTTTTTGGATCCATAGGTCAGGTAAAAGAGGCCAAAACCACAAATGGTATTTCAAATGATGTAGAATAAACACAAGTGGAGTAGGAAATGACAACCCACTCCAGTATTCTTGCCTGGAAAATTCCATGGACAGAGGAACTTGCAGACTATAGTCCACAGGGGTTGTAAAGTTGGATATGAGTGAGGACACATGCACACTCATGGAGAAAAAACACAATAATTAACCTGTAAAATTTACTAAAAGTCTACTCTGTTAGTCTGTGACAAAAGGAGCCTTGACCTTCCTAGAGTTAATGGACTGACCAACCAGAAAGGCAAGCTAAAAACTGTGTAATGGTAAGATGTAATGCAACAATAAACCCTTTAGCCTGATGTTTGCACCACTTACCTGTAGGGTACACACAGGACTAATCTGGGGCAACATAGGCACATCTTAGCTCAATTGGAGGTGATGAAGGATTAAGTCACAGAGGAGCCAAGTCTTAAAGATAGTCAGGAATTGAGTAGAAGAAATGGTTAATGGTAAAGGTTCTAGACAGTGGGAAAGGCACATATGAATTTATGAATGCAACAAAAAAAAATAAAAATGAACAATCAGAAGAAAAAAAGTTGGCCTAAACTGAATCTGTGTCAGAAGTCAAAGAAGCACGTGAACAAAGAACATGGATGAATCAGTATGACCAGAAACTTGGAAAGATAGAAAAGAGGCCAGACTGAGTGCAAGCAAAGATGGAGGTAAGACTTGGGTACTGTAAGAACTGATTCAGGAAGTCAGTGTGGGGTCCTGAATCTTAGCAACAGCATCCTTTTCCCATGGGATATTCGCATCAGGCAGAGGCATGGCTAAAAAGACACACCCTGAACATTATGTCCTTCAATAAGTGACTTATTTTTTCCACCCTTCTGTATCCTAGCTCCTTGGAAAGAAAATCTTCAGTAACTGCATCAATGATATCAACTACACATATTCTTTATTTTATTTTGATCGGATAAAATACACAAAGTGCAAAGGTATTGAAAAGAAGATGGCAAATGGTAACTCGCCTACTATTTACCAGGATCCTCCCTGGTTTCTCTTTCTGATCCACTCTCCTTTAACCACGCAGCTCTGCACCCCAAGCTGGACCCATGCTTAGTGTCAACATAACCCTTTCCCCCTGACTTCTGGTTTAGTTCAGCCAAAGAGGACCACAAGTTTAAGGAAGAAAGAAGAGTGAGATATAGGTTTCTACTTTTATCTCCATCCATGATGCACAACTTGGGCAGGGTTCTTTGACCAGAAGTTCCAGTTCCTATCAGAAGTTTCTTTAACACCTTCCTCTCCCTCCCTCCTCTGCCCTTCCTCCCGTCTCTCATTTCTCTCCCATGATAACCACTACCTCCCTTATCCTTCCAGGCTTGCGGTGGTGAGGATGCCTCCGCTCTAATTAGTCCTGGATACTGGAATCTTTTTGGTTTCTCTACACACTGATTACCACATTATAAATAGTTTCTATATCATCCAAATCATCCAAATTGAGTGTGCCATCTGTTACACTGTCTGGACTCTGGCTGATCCGGTAATCAGCACCAGGAGTCTGAGGACATAGACCTTTAGAACACTCTGCAGTCACATTGCTCCCATTTGGAGAAGTGCAGAGTGACTGCCCAGTTGGGTGGGAACAAAACTCAGATGATCGTGGCTGCAGTAGAATCGTGCCTGCAGGTGCATCTCATGGCCCTGGACACTCATGTACCTGAGGCAATGGGCCACTCTGGGATTCCAAGTGGTTTTAAAAATGAAGCCTCAGCTGACTTCTTGATGGTCCAAGTACTGAAGGAACAGAAAAAATTAATTGTTGGACATTCAGTTGATAATAATTCAACAGAAAACATAAGAAACCTTCCATGACAGGTCTGAGGAGGGCTCTGTCCCTTGCAATCCAAGGACAAGAACGGCAGAACTCAAAGCCTGGTGAGAAGAATCTTTTACACTAGAATAGGACTTCCCTGATAGCTCAGTTGGTAAAGAATCTGCCTGCAATACAGGAGACCCCGGTTCAATTCCTCAGTCTGGAAGATCCAGTGGAGAAGGGATAGGCTACCACTCCAGTATTCTTGAGCTTCCCTTGTGCCTCAGCTGGCAAAGAATCCTCCTGCAATGAGGGAGACCTGGGTTCGATCCCCCTGGGTTGGAAAGATCCCCTGGAGAAGAGAAAGGCCGCTCACTCCAGTATTCCGGCCTGGAGAATTCCATGGACTATATAGTCCATGGGGTCACAAAGAGTTAGACACGACCAAGTGACTTTCACACTAGAATAATGGGCACTGAATAAACCATGAGATCAGGAATGGGAACATTTAAATAGACACAGAAAAGTCAGAGAGTCCTAAACCCCAGACTTTTAAGGGAGACAACATTCTTCTCAAATGATTTCCAATTATACCTCCTGAAGTGCTTGCTTATAAAAGCTCCTGAAGACAGACCTGCCATCTTCCATCACTGTGAGGCCACTGTGAGATTTAAGTCCCAGGATGAAGGAGAGAGATACAAGAGCCAATTGTGAGGAAGAACTCACCCTCACACTGAAAAATGTGCGTACGTAGGCAGCACTCTGTGGAGTATGTACGACAGGTGAAGGTCACTGTAAGTCCAGATGGACTGGGTTAATTAAAATGAGCTTTCTCACCTAGGATTTAATGGGTTGACTCATGAACCTGATACTGGCACTGACTTTCTGCTATTAGTTTAATTGGACCCTGATGCAATGCTTTCATAAGTTAAGTAAGGTTCAGAATTTGAGACATCTTTGTTACACTATCAGAGGGAGACAAAGTTTCAAGGGGGTGGTGTGGTTTGAAGGGACTATGTGTAAACAAGTCACTCAGCCTCCAATCACACTCCCCAGGAGAGCTCGGAAGATGCTTTCTTCACTGAGCCAAAATAATTTGATGAGGGGTGTGCAGTGTCCTTGACATTTTCCTGTCCTTTGAAGTTCTGGGAGGGAAAAGAGTGGTGGAAATTTTGCAGCAGAACTAGGTCCTCAGTCTCTGTGGAAGTAACATGATCTGGCAGTGAGGGTGGTGTGACCTGCACAGATGTATGGGAATCCCAGTTCTCCCAAAATAAATGAACTACATGCTAATGGGCTGTTACAAAATTTCTAGAAATGATGGGCATAAACAAGTCACTCAGTGGTGTCTGACTCCTTGCTACCCCATGGACTGTAATCCGCCAAGCTCCTCTATCCATGGAATTTCACAGGCAAGAATACTGGAGTGGATAGACATTCCCTTCTCCAGGGGCTCTGCCTGATCCAGGGAATGAACCCAGGTCTCCTAAGTGGCAGGTAGGTTCTTTACCTATTGAGCCAAGATAATTGAAGATAAACTGTCCTTTTCATTAAAGGGGTCTGGAATGCAAAAGTAGAAAGTCAAGAGATACCTGGAAAAACAGGAAAATTTGGTCTTGGAGTACAAAACAATGCAAGTCAAGGCTAACAGAGTATGTCAAGAGGACATACTAGTCATAGCAAACACCCGCTTCCAACAACACAGGAGCAGACTCTACGCATGGTTATCACCAAGTTGCCAATACTGAAATTGGGTTGATCATATTCTTTGTAGCCAAAGATGGAGAAGCTCATTACAGTCTGCAAAAAGAAGGCCGGGAGCTGACTATGACTCAGATCATGACCTCCTTATTGCCAAATTCAGACTTATATTGAAGAAACTAGGGAAAACCACTAGACCATTCAGGTATGACCTAACCAAATCGCTTATGATATTGCAGTGGAAGTAACTAATAGATTCAAGGAATTAGATCTGATAGACAGAGTGCCTTAAGAACTGTGGATGGAGATTCATGACATTGTACAAGAGGCAGTGATCAAGAACTTCCCCAAGAAAAAGAAATATAAAAAGGAAAAATGGTTGTCTGAGGAGACCTTACAAATAGCTGAGAAAAGAAGAGAAGCTAAAGGCAACGGAGAAAAGGAAAGATACCAATTTGAATGCAGAGTTCCAAAGAATAGAGAGAGAGATAAGAAAGTCTTCCTCAGTGGTCAATGCAAAGAAATAGAGGAAAATAATAGAATGGGAAAGATGAGAGATTGCTTCAAGAAAATGAGAGATAAGCAAGGAACATTTAATGCAAAGATGAGCACAATAAAGGACAGAAACGGTATGGACCTAACAGAGCAGAAGATATTAAGAAGAGGTGGCAAAATTCACAGAAGGACTATGCAAAGAAGATCTTCATGACCCAGATAACCACTATGGTGTGATCACTGACCTAGAGCCAGACATCCTGGAATGTGAAGTCAAGTGGGCCTTAGGAAGCATCACTACGAACAAAGCTAGTGGAGGTGATGGGATTCCATTGAGCTATTTCCAATCCTGAAAGATGATGTTGTGAAACTGCTGCGTTCAATATGCTAGCAAATTTGGAAAACTCAGCAGTGGCCACAGGACTGGAAAGGTGTTTTCTTTCCAATCCCAAAGAAAGGCAATGCCAAAGAATGCTCAAACGACTGTAAAATTGCACACATCTCACACGCTAGCAAAGAAATGCTCAAAATTGTCCAAGTCAGACTTCAACAGTACATGAACTATGAACTTCCAGATGTTCAAGCTGGATTTAAAAAAGGCAGAAGAACCAGAGATCAAATTGCCAGCATCTGTTAGATCACTGAAAAAGCAAAAGAGTTCCAGAAAAACATCAACTTTTTCTTTATTTACTATGGCAAAGCCTTTGACTGTATGGATCACAACAAACTGTGGAAAATTCTTCAAGAGATGTGAATACCAGACCACATGACCTGTCTCCTAAGAAACCTGTATGCAGGTCAAGAAGCAACAGTTAGAATTGGACATGGAACAACAAACTGGTTCCAAATAGGGAAAGGAGTACTTCAAGGCTGTATATTGTCACTCTGCTTATTTAACTTATATGCAGAGTACGTCACGCAAAATGCCAGGCTTCATGAAGTACAAGATGAAATCAAGATTCCTGGGAGAAATATCAATAACGTCATATATTCTGATGTCACTAACCTTATGGCAGAAAGTGAAGAAGAACTAAAGAGCCTCATGATGAAAATGAAAGAGAAGAGTGAAAAAGTTGATCCATCACCAACACCTGGAGCTTACTCAAACTCATGTCCATCGAGTTGGTGACCATCCAACCATCTCATCCTCTGTTGTCAAAATCTCCTCCTGCCTTCAAACAGTTCCAGCATCGGGGTCTTTTCCAATGAGTCAGTTATTCACAGCAGATGGCCAAAGTATTAGACTTTCAGCTTCAGCATCAGTCCTTCCAATGAATATTCAGGAATGATTTCGTTTAGGATGGACTGGTTGGGTCTCCTTGCAGTCCAAGAGACTCTCAAGAGTCTTCTCCAACACCACAGTTCAAAAGCATCCATTCTTTAGTGCTCAGTTTTCTTTGAAATCCAACTCTTACATCCATACATGACTACTGGAAAAACCGTACTTTTGACTACATGGACATTTGTTGGTAAAGTAATATCTCTACTTTTTAATATGCTGTCTATGTTGATCATTGCTTTTCTTGCAAGGAGCACGTGTCTTTTAATTTCATAGCTACAGTCACCATCTGCAGTTATTTTGAAGCCCAGAAAGATAAAGTCTCTCATTGTTTCCATTGTTTCCCCATCTATTTGCCATGAAGTGATGGGACCAGATGCCATGATCTTAGTTTTCTGAATGTTGAATTTTAGGCCACTTTTTTCATTCTTCTCTTTCATTTTCATCAAGAGGCTCTTTAGTTCTTCACTTTCTGTCGTGAGGGTGGTGTCATCTGCATATCTGAGGTTACTGTAATTTCTCCCAGGAATCTTGAGTCCAGCTTGTGCTTCATCCAGTCCAGCATTTCTCATGATATACTCTGCATATAAGTTAAATAAGCACGGCAACAATATGCAGCCTTGAGGTACTCCTTTCCCTGTTTGGAACCATGCCCAGTTCTAACTGTTGCTTCTTGACCTGCTTGTAAATTTCTCTGGAGGCAGGTCAGGTGGTCTGGTATTCCCATCTCAAATAATTTTCCACAGTTTGTTGTGATCCACACAGTGAAATAATTTGGCATAGTCAATAAAGCAGAAAGAGATGTTTTTCTGGAACTCTCTTGCTTTTTTGATGATCCAATGGATGTTGGCAATTTGATCTCTGGTTCCTCTGACTTTTCTAAATCCAGCTTGAACATCTGGAAGTTCATGGTTCACATACTGTTGAAGTCTGACTTGGAGAATGTTGAGCATTACTTTGCTAGTGTGTGAGATGAGTGCAATTGTGTGGTACTTTGAACATTTTTTGGCATTGCCTTTCTTTGGAATTGGAATGAGTACTGACATTTTCCAGTCCTGTGGCCACTGCTGAGTTTTCCAGATTTGCTGACATTTTGAGTGCAGCACTTTCAGAGCATCATCTTTTAGAATTTGAAATAGTTCACTGGAACTACATCACCTCCACTAGCTTTGTTCATAGTGATGCTTCCTAAGGCCCACTTGACTTCACATTCCAGGATGTCTGGCTCTAGGTCAGTGATCACACCATCGTGGTTATCTGGGTCATGAAGATCTTTTTTGTATAGTCCTTTTGTGTATTCTTGCCACCTCTTCTCAATATCTTCTACTTCTGTTAGGTCCATACTGTTTCTGTCCTTTATTGTGCTCATCTTTGCCTGAAAGTTTCCCTTGGTATAACAGATTTTCTTAAAGAGATCTCTAGTCTTTCCCATTTTATTTTTTTCCTCTATTTCTTTGCGTTGATTACTAAGGAAGGTTTTCTCATCTTTCTTTGCTATTCGTTGGAACTCCGCATTCAAATGGTTATATCTTTCCTTTTCTCCTTTGCCTTTCACTTCTCTTCTTTTCTCAGCTATTTGTAAGGCCTTATCAACCATTTTGCCTTTTTGCATTTCTTTTTTTGGTGATAGTCTGGATCCCTGTCTCCTCTACAATGCCATGAACCTCCACCCGTAGTTCTTCAGGCACTCTATCAGATCTAATCCCTTGAATCTATTTGTCACTTCCACTATATAATTACAAGGGATTTGATTTAGGTCATACCTGAATGGTCTAGTGGTTTTCCCTAGTTTCTTCAATTTAAGTCTGAATTTGGCAATAAGGAGTTTATTATCTGAGCCACAGTCAGCTCCCAGCCTTCTTTTTGCTGACTGCATAGAACTTCTCCATCTTTGGCTCCAAAGAATATAATCATCCAATTTCAGTATTGACCATCTGGTTATGTCCATGCATAGAGTCTTCTCTTATATGTTGGAAGAGGGTATTTGCTATGACCAGGGCATTCTTTTGGCAAAAATCTATTAGCCTTTGACCTGCTTCGTTTTGTATTCCAAGGCCAAATTTTCCTGTTTTTCCAGGTATCTCTTGACTTCCTACTTTTACATTCCAATCTCCTATAATGAAGAGGACATCTTTTGTGGGCGTTAGTTCTAGTAAGTTTTGTAGGTCTTCATAGAATCTTTCAACTTCAGCTTCTTCAGCATTACTGGTTGGGCTACAGACTTGGATTATTGTGATATTGACTGGTTTGCCTTGGAAATGAACACAGATCATTCTGTTGCTTTTGAGATTGCATCCAATTACTGAATTTCACACTCTTTCATTGACTATGAGGGTTATTCCATTTCTTCTAAAGGATTCCTGCCCACAGTAGTAGATATAATGGTCATCTGAGTTAAATTCACCCATTCCAGTCCATCTTAGTTTGCTGATTCCTAGAATGCTGATGTTCACTCTTGCCATCTCCTGTTTGACCACTTCCAATTGGCTTTGATTCATGGACCTAACATTCCAGGTTCCTATGCAATATTGCTCTTTACAGCATTGTTCTTTACTGCAAACACCAGTCACATCCACAAGTGGGTGTTGCTTTTGCTTTGGCTCCATCTCTTCATTCTTTCTGGAGTTACTTCTCCACTTCTCTCCAGTAGCATATTGGGCACCTACCAACCTGGTGATTTCATCTTTCAGTGTCCTATCTTTTTGCCTTTTCATGCTATTCATGGGGTTCTCAAGGCATGAATACTGAACTGGTTTGACATTCCCTTCTGCAGTGGACCACATTTTGTCAGAGTTCTCTGCCATGACCCATCTGTCTTGGGTGGCCCTACCGGGCATTGCTCATAGTTTCATTGAGTTAGACAATGCTGTGGCCCTTAATGATCAGTTTGGTTAGTTTTCTGTCACTGTGGTTTTCATTCTGACTGCTCTCTGATGGATAAGGATAAGAGGCTTATGGAAGCTTCCTGATGGGAGAGACTGACTGAGGGGGAAACTGGGTCTTGTTCTGATGGGTGGGGTCAAGTTCAGTAAATCTTTAATCCAGTTTTCTGTTGATGTGGGGACTGCGTTCCCTCCGTGTTGCTTGACCTGAGGCCAAACTATGGTGGAGGTAATGAAGATAATGGTGACCTTCTTCAGAAGGTGCCAGGCACGCACTGCCGCACTCAGCACCTCTGAGACTGAAGCAAGCTACCGCCGACCCACGCCCCTGCCTGAGACTCCAGGACACTCATGGGCAGGTCTGGGTCAGCTTCTTGTGGGGTCCCTGCTCCTTTCTCCTGGGTCCTGTCTCACAAGGTTTCGTTTGTGCCCTCCCAGAGTCTGTTTCCCCAGTCCTGTGTAAGTTCTGGTGGTTCTATGGTGAGGTTAATGGCGACCTCTTCCAAGAGGTTTTAAGCCATACCCAGGTCTGCTACACCCAGAGCCCATGCAAGCAGGCCATTGCTGACCCATACCTTCACAGGAGACACTCAGAAACAGTTCTGGCTCAGTTTCTGTGGGTTGGGTGCACGTTCTGTGCCCTTCCCAGGTCTGAGCAGCTCAAGGGACCAGGTGCTTGGTATTTAGTGTTGTAAATACCTTTGGTGAGTATTTAGACTGTTTCTTGCTTTGCATTATTATAGGTAAAGCTGTTATGAAATATTTTGCACATATCTTGGTGGATATATATATATATATATGTATATATATATGGATTTATTTGTATATAAAAGTTACAGGGTATATATATGTTTAATTTTCATAAGTAAAAAGTAATGATAGACTTTATTTCAAAATGACTATATCAAATATATCATCCCACTAAGTGCATAGGAATTACAATGGTTACATATCTTCACTAACATGAGTATCTGTAGCCATTTAATTTCAGTTATTCTGGGGAGTTTGTAGCATTATCTCATTATAGTTTCACTCACCTATAAAGTGATGTAACCAGTAGTCAAAGTCAAGACTGTTGGATTTCCCTTTATTCTCTAATCTAAAGCTTAGTGGCCTAACTTCGCTAATGCAGTGAAATTGGCTAGTTGAAATTTCTAAACTTTAAAATATTATATTTCCTTTGAAACAGCCATGAGCAAATAACAAATGTGCCATTAAGTAGTTTTTTTTTTTTTCCTTTAAATTTCTAATATATAGGCATAGTTTATGGAAACACTCAGTGATCTATCTGAAAAAAACATTGTGTTTTCAGGGTACAGACAATTAAATGAACAAAGAAAGGAAGGAGGGATTGGAGAAAAGAAGAGGGGGAGGGGGGATTCTTCTTCTTACTGATGACACCACCTTTCAGCCTTTTATTTGTAATAATATTTTTTTCCTGAGAGGAATAACAACCCCATGCAAGAAAGTTATTTAAATTGTATTTGCCAATGTAATTAAGCTTTAAATAGATTAGGCTTAGAGGCAATGAAGTATACCTGTGTGTATCATTTCTGAAGATAATGTGCATCAGGATGTGAATATGATTCCATGTATCTTTTGCATAGGCATCTTCCTGCTATTATCAAGTTGCAATCACACAGTTTTCCAGTGGTTGTCATGTCATGGATCTGCCCCTGCGGGATGTACAGAGGTCTGAATGTGTGTGTGTGTGTGTATGTGTGTGTGCTCGTGTTTCCAGTACTAAAGTATAGTGAAATTGCCCCCAAAATTGTGACAAATAATGTTTAAATATATTTTTAAGATATCTTGTTTTCATATCAAGACAAAACTACAGAAGCCAAAACAAAATATGAACTAAATAGCAAATAATCTCAATATCTTAGAAAATGTTCATTTAAGCATTTAACTAGCACACAGTATAGCAATATAAAAATTAGAGTTTATATACTCATAATCCCTCTAGAAAAAATATACTTTATATATTTGATATAAAGGACACTGTGTAATGCCGGGAAAGACTGAGAGCAGGAGGAGAAGGGGACAACAGAATATGAGGTGGTTAGATAGCATCACTGACTCAATGGACTTGAGTTTGAGCAAACTCTGGAAGATAGTGAAGGACAGGGGGCCTGGTGTGCATCGTCCATGGGGTTGCAAAGAATCAGTCTTGACCTAGAGATTGAACAACAACAAAAGACTTTAAAATTAATTACTTATGAAATAAATTACTGATAAAGTGTGAATAAATATACTCAGTAATAACATACACTTTTTGTAATTAAAATTATATTAATATTTCATGTAAATTTGAGATATTTAGAAGCATTTAATCACTATCGGAGACTATGTTGCTCTAAGTGTGGGCAGTCAAATGTGGTCATAATCTTATTTAACACTGCACTAACAAAGAGACTGTTGGTCATGCTCTCTTCCTTAATTGCCCTCGAGTCAGCCTGAAATCTATGCTCCAGTAAAAATGCATCAGAATTAATTGCACATTTTATTTATTTATTCACACAACCATCACTTTGGTTTATGAGGAAAGAAAGAAGGAAAAGAGCAAAATACTTACTAAATGTTCTTAAGTTCCTAAAATCTCTACACTACAAATTGTTTAGTTGTGTGTCCATGAGATATAATATCTTTCAAAAAACACTAAAAATAAATGTAGTAAATAAATAAAACACACAAATGACTATGTTGGAACAAAGCCATTCTCAAAGTGAAATAAAAATTAACATAATTTTCTCAAATTATCAAATCCATCAATGACCAAAGCATAGAGTTGTTACAAAACTTGAAGTAAATAAATTATTCTTTATATTAATCCTTAGCTTAATTGAAGATATATTTCTTTAGAATTTTAAACTGATGTGCCATATATTTGCTATGCATCTTTGAATCCTTCGGCAATGTATGCACTGGTTCATGTGCACACACATGCACACACACACATACATACGTACATACATATATACATACATACATACTTGCTTCTATGACTGAGCTGAGAGGACCTTGGCATGTAGTTCATTTGTGGAGAACAGTGAATGGACTGAGGCTTTCAACTGTCTGGTTCAACAGAGCAGCATATTTACTTATCCTGTGTCGCATTCACTGGGCTTCTGTGTAACATACAATTGGGGAAAAACAAAATTGGCAATCTTATCCTCCTCTTCACAGGCAGATAAGAAATAATAGGCTCATCATGAAGGATTTGGTTTGGATAGGTCAAGAAGTAAGTCATAAGATTTCAGTAAATGCCGGATCTCATCATCATTATCATTATATTGTTGGGTGGTTATTATCATCATTATAATTAAAAAGGAAATATACTTTCATACAAGAAAGCCTGAAAAACACTTTCTGCCACATGTATCACCCGAGGAACGGCCCCTGGAGGACAGAGATGCACAGTTTTCTCTTCTCTCCCCTTCCATTTCCACAATCATAGTAGGAAACATATTTATGGTCTTTAGATTGAAGTGGAAAGAACACAGTTTAAGAATTGCAAACCCTGTGAAAAGTTTACTTTTGTAATATTTCTTCAATTAAAGTCATATGGTATTTTTAGGCTTAATTTGGTTTACATGCCCTGAAGGACTCCTGTGCACGTGAGGGAGAATGGTCTGGTTTAGTGCTGAAGTATTGATAATCAGGCTTTTCTAGGTCCAGGCCCAGAGCTGGAGTTGAGCTATGTCATGATGACAGGGAGGTGACGTTCCTGTGCAGAGTGGAAGGCAGGTGATAGCTACTGGAAAATCAGGTAGCTGGCTGTCATTATCCTGCTGTCTGATATGCTCTAAGGTAACACACGGTGCATAGACAGAAAATGCGTAAAACATTGTTACACTGATTTAGGAATAAATGAGTGCTGTCACATCACCCCAACACCCTAGAAACTCACACTATTGTCACTTCCCAATCACAGGTTACTGCTTATAGAAAACCACTGTCCTCAACTTTCTGATACTCCTAAACTTGTTTTTCTTTATAAACTATATGTGCATTTTTTTTTTCTGTTCTTGCCTTCTATAGTAAATTGAGTTTCATTCCTTTCCTTTTTTCACACAAAATTATGACTGCAAGGATCAGTCCATATTTGATAACTGTAGTTTGTTCATTGTCATTTCTGCATAGTACTCTATTATATGAATTAGCAGTGTATTCATCAATTCTACTTTTTTTTTTTTATTAGTTGGAGGCTAATTACTTTACAATATTTCAGTGGGTTTTGTCATACATTGATATGAATCAGCCATAGATTTACACGTATTCCCCATCCCGATCCCCCCTCCCACCTCCCTCTCCACCCGATTCCTCTGGGTCTTCCCAGTGCACCAGGCCCGAGCACTTTGTCTCATGCATCCCACCTGGGCTGGTGACCTGTTTCACCATAGATAATATACATGCTGTTCTTTCGAAACATCCCACCCTCACCTTCTCCCACAGAGTTCAAAAGTCTGTTCTGTATTTCTGTGTCTCTTTTTCTGTTTTGCATATAGGATTATCGTTACCATCTTTCTAAATTCCATATATATGTGTTAGTATGCTGTAATGTTCTTTATCTTTC
>NC_057388.1:3182989-3185307 GCF_019320065.1 Cervus canadensis
GGGAGAAAATAATAGCAAATGAAGAAACAGACAAAGGATTAATCTCAAAAATATACAAGCAACTCCTGAAGCTCAATTCCAGAAAAATAAATGACCCAATCAATTCTACTTTTGATGGATGTTTGCTCTCATTTGTTTCCTTTTCTTTAGCTATCGTGGCATTCCATATACAAATCTGAAGTACACAGAAATGGATGCTCTTAAGACATCTATTCAAGAGTGAAATTTCTGGGTCGGTCGCAAAGTCTTTTATTCAACTTTCATAGGCATTGCCCAACTATATACCAAATGACAAATGCCAATTAATATTCTTTTTTAGCATATGGAAGTTTCTGTTGTTCCAATCTGATTAATTGTTATATCCTGACACTTAAAGTTTGGGCTATCAAATCATTTCTAATTATACCTCATTGTGGTTTTAAATGGCAATTTTCTTGATTTGAAAGTATTTCTAATAAAGGAAACTACATATTCTGAGATCTTAATGATTCTGGAATATATTATCTTCTAAAATAAGTATAATATTGGTCTAAATAGTTGTTTGCAATCTACCTGAAGCTGAAGCTGAAGTAGTAACATTCCTTTATCTCTTTCCTTCTTTCTCTTTCTTTTTGCACCTGATAAGCCTCCTGCCCAACCAACACTTACTGAACTGACTCTTCTTCATCTACTGCTCTGTTGGGGCACATCTGTTATATACCAGGTTGGGGGCGGGGGTGCATATTATAGATTTTGTGTTGTATCATTAGTCTCTCTGTCTCTCTGCATTTAAATAATGCTGTTATTTATATTACCTCTATGTTTAGTTGTAATAAATGATTGAACAAGACTTTAGCTTTATTCTTTTTCATCAAGTGTGTCTAAGCTCCTCTTGATTTCCTCACCATATAATTTTTGGAATAAGCTTGTCAATTTTCATGAAATACTCTTTTGAGGAATTTGATTGTAATTTAGGTAAATCTAGAATTCAATTTTTCAAATAATTTGTGTCTGATACATTTAAGTTTACAATCTGTGAGACCAATCATATTTCTCATTATATAAAGGTCTTTAATTTTTTTCCAACATAATTCTACAAAGTCTTACACAGATTTTATAACATACAGTCATAGGCAATTACAAATTTCATTTAATTTATCTCTGGCCTTTAAACTGCAACCCTATATATTACTTTGTAATGGTCATTTCAGATATTAGAATATACATTTCTTTAAATTTACTTAGAGTTAATGTTGTACCATTTCTCATTAAAAGTAAAAATGTTGTAATTGTATAGGTCCATTTGTTACGACCTTCATTTTTTATTCATTGGTAACCCTATATACTAGTTGTATATATTCTGAAGAATTTAAGGCAGAAAGTCTTTTACACTTCCCCACTGAAAAGGCAAAAAGATATGGCACTGAAAGATGAACTCCCCAGGTCATTAGGTCCCCAATAAGCGAATGGAAAAGAGTGGAGAAATAGCTCCAGAAGGAATGAAAAGGCTCAATCAAAGCAGAAACAACACAAAGTTATGGATGTTTCTGGTGGTGAAGTAAAGTCTGATGCTAAAAGGAACAATATTGCATAGAACCTGGAATGTTAGGTTCATGAATCAAAGTAAATAGGAACTGGTCAAATAGGAGATGGCAAGAGTGAACATTGACAATTTACTAATCCATGAACTAAAATGGACCAGAATGGGCAAATTTAGTTCAGATGACCATTATATCTACTACTGTGGGCAATAATCCCTTAGAAGAAATGGAGTAACCCCCAAAGTCAACAAGAGAATATGAAACACAGGACTTGGGTACAATCTCAAAAATGACAGAATGATCTCAATTCATTTCCAAGGCAAACCATTCAATATCAGAGTAATCCAAGTTTATGCCCCAACCACTAATGCCAAAGAAGCTGAAGTTGAACATTGCTATGAAGATATACAAGACCTTCTAGAACTAACACCCAAAAAAGTTGTGTTTTTCATCATAGGGGACTGGGATGCAAAAGTAGGAAGTAAAGAGATACCTGGAGTAACAAGCAAGTTTGGCCTTGGAGTACAAAATTAAGCTGGGCAAATGCTAACAGAGTGTTGCCAAGAGAACGCACTGGTCATAGCAGACACCCTCTTCCAACAACACAAGAAACAACTCTACACATGGACATCACCAGATGGCCAATACCAAAATCAGTTTGATTATATTCTTTGCAGCAGAAGATGGAGAAGCTCCACACAGTTGGCACCACAAGACCAGGAGCTGACTATGGCTCAGATCATGACCTACTCCTTATTAAAAAATTCAGGCTTAAATTGAAGAAAGCAGGGGAAACTA
>NC_057388.1:3185407-3339238 GCF_019320065.1 Cervus canadensis
ATGTTAGGTCCATGGATCATGGCACATTGGAAGTGGTTAAACAGGAGATGGCAAGAGTGAACATCTACATTTTAGGAATCAGTGAACTAAAATGGACTGGAATGGTTGAATTTAACTCCAATGACCATTATATCTACTACTGTGGACAAGAATCCCTTAGAAGAAATGAAGTAGCCCTCACAGTCAACAAGAGGTCAAAATGCAGTACTTTGGTACAATCTCAAAAATGACAGAATGATCTGTTCATTTCCAAGGAAAACCATTCAATATCACAGTAATCCAAGTTTATGCCCCAACCACTAATGCGCAAAGAAGCTGAAGTTGAACATTGCTATGAAGATATACAAGACCTTCTAGAACTAACACCCAAAAAAGTTGTGTTTTTCATCATAGGGGACTGGGATGCAAAAGTAGGAAGTAAAGAGATACCTGGAGTAACAAGCAAGTTTGGCCTTGGAGTACAAAATTAAGCTGGGCAAATGCTAACAGAGTGTTGCCAAGAGAACGCAATGGTCATAGCAAATACTCTCTTCCAACAACACAAGAAACAACTCTACACATGGACATCACCAGATGGCCAATACCAAAATCAGTTTGATTATATTCTTTGCAGCAGAAGATGGAGAAGCTCCACACAGTTGGCACCACAAGACCAGGAGCTGACTATGGCTCAGATCATGACCTACTCCTTATTAAAAAATTCAGGCTTAAATTGAAGAAAGCAGGGGAAACTACTAGACCATTCAGGTATGACTTAAATCTAATCCTTTATAATTATACAGTGGAAGTGACAAATAGATTTAAGGGACTAGGTCTGATAGACAGAGTGCCTGAAGAACTGTGGACAGAGGTTCATAATATTGTACAGAACACAGTGATCAAAACCATAACAAGAAAAAGAAATGCAAAAAGGCAAATGGTTATCTGAGGAGGCCTTACAAACAGCTGAGAAAAGAAGAGAAGTGAAAGGCAAATGAGAAAACAAAAGCTATACCCATCCGAATGCAGAGTTCCAAAGAATAGCAAGGAGAGACAAGAAGGCCTTCCTAAGTGATCAGTGAAAATAAATCAAGGAAAACAATAAAACCGGAAAGACTAGAGATCTGTTCAAAAAATTAGAGATACCAAGGGAATATTTCATGCAAAGATGGGCATGATAAGAGGGCATAAATGGTATGAACCTAACAAAAGCAGAATATATTAAGAAGAGGTGGTAAGAATACACCGAAGAACTATACAAAAAAGATCAAAATGACCTGGATAACTATGATGATGTAATCCTATTGTAGATGATGTAATCCTATTATGATGATGATCACTCACCTAGAGCCACACATCCTGTAGTTGAAGCTAAGTGGACCTTAGGAAACATTGCTAAGAAACAAAGTTAGTGGAGGTTATGGAATTCCAGCTGAGTTCCTTCAAATCCCAAAAGATTATGCTGTTAATGTGCTGCACTCAATATATCAGTAAATTTGCACAACTCAGCAGTGGCCACATGACTGGAAAAGTCAGTTTTCATTCCAATCCCAAAGAAGGAAAATGCCAAAGAATGTTCAAAATACTGCAAAATTGCACTCATTTCACATGCCATCAAGGTAATGCTCAAAATCCTCCAAGCTAGGCTTCAACATAATATGAATCAAGAACTTCCAATGTAAAAGCTGGATTTAGAAAAGGTAGAGGAACCAGATATCAAATTGCCAACATCCCTTGGATCATAGAAAAAGTAAGAGAATTCCAGAAAACATCTATTTCTGTTTCATTGACTACACTAAAGCCTTTGACTGTGTGGACCACAATGAACTGTGAAAAATTCTGTAAGAGATGGGAATACCAGACCACCTTAGCTGCCTCCTGAGAAACCTGTGTGCAGGTCAAGAAGCAACAGTTAGAACTGGGCATGGAACAAGGGACTGGTTCAAAATTGGGAAAGGAGTTCATCATGGCTGTATATTGTCAGCCTGCTTATTTAACTTATATGGAGAGTACATCATGCAAAATGCCAGACTGGATGAAGCACAAGCTGGAAGCAAGATTGCTGGGAGAAATATCAATAATCTAAAATACGCATATGACACCACCATTATGGCAGAAAGTGAAGGGGAACTAAAGAGCTTTTTGATGAAAGTAAAACAAGAGAATGAAAAGGCTGGCTTAAAACTCAAGAGTCAAAAAATGAAGATCATGGCATCCAGTCCCGTCGCTTCATGACAAATGGATGGGGAAACAGTGGAAACAGTGACAGACCATTTTCTTGGGCTCCAAAATCACTGTGAATGGTGACTGCAGCCACAGTATTAAAAGATGTTTGCTCCTTGGAAGAAAAGCTATGACAAACCTACACAGCATATTAAAAAGCAGAAACAAACGTCCATTTAGTCAAAGGTATAGTTTTTGCAGTAGTCTTGTATGGGTGTGAGTGTTGGACCATAAAGAAAGCTGAGCACCAAAGTATTGATGCTGTTGAACTGTGGTGTTGGAGAAGACTTGAGAGTCCTTTGGACTGCAAAGAGATCAAGCCAGTCAATCCTAAAGGAAATCAACCCTAAATATTCATTGGAGGGACTGATGCTGAAGCTGAAGCTCCAATACTTTGGCCACCTGATGCAAAGAGCTGACTCAGTGGAAAAGACCCTGAAGCTGGGAAAGGTTGAAGGCAGGAGGAGAAAGGGACAGCAGAGGATGAGAGGGTTGGATGGCATCACTAATTCAATGGACATAAGTTTGAGCAAGCTCCAGCAAATGGTGAAGGACAGGGAGGCTCTGAATGCTGTAGTGCATGGGGTCACAGAGAGTCGGACTATACTGAGCAACTGAAATGAACTGAACTGAACTAAACATATTTATCATTTATGATAGTCTCCCTTTCTTTCTGATGATATGAGTGTTTATTGTTATCATTTCATTTCAACCTCAATCACCTTCAAAATCTCTTGTGGCTCAGGTCAATTGATAACTATGCAGTTGTTGGAAAATGTTTCTATTTAACCTTCATTGTTAAAGGATATTTTCACTGGCTACAGAATTCCAGATTGGCAATTCTGTTTGTCATCATTTTAAGATGGTTTCACGTCTTCTGGTCTTCATTATTTAGGAGGGGAATTCATTGCTGATTTGTATTGCTGTTGTTGTTCAGTCACTCTGTCGTGTCTGACTCTGTGATCCTATGGACTGTAGCACACCAAGTTTCCCTATCCTTCACCATTTCCCAGAGTTTGCTCAAACTCATGTCCATTGAGTCTGTTGTCCCCTTCGCCTGCTGTCTTCTATCTTCTGAGCATCAGGGTCAAAATCCTTCAAGCTAGGCTTCTGCAGTATGTGAATTTAGAAATGCCAGATATTCAATCTGGAATTAGAAAAGGCAGCAGAACCAGAGATCAAATTGCCAACATCCATTGGATCATAGATATAGGTAGAGAATTCCAGAAAGGCATCTACTTCTTCCCCCACATATGTTTGTGCTGTTGTTTATCCACTGAATGATTTAAAGATTTTCTATTCATGTTTAATTTTCAGTAGTTTTATTATGAAATACCTGGACATGTCTTACTTTGACTTAGCCCAGTTGGTATTCTCAAAATTCTGATAAAGATGGTACTTACAAGGCAGTGGTGAAAAATGGTCTTTTCAATAAATGGTGGCTCCGTTGGAGATACATGTAGGTCAAAAAGGAATCTGTATTATCTCATCACACACAAAACAAATCCCCAGTATATTCTGGACTAAGAATGGTAAAACTTTGAGACTCTTAGAAGAAACATAAGGACAGCTTCATGACCTTGAGTTGAGCAAAAATTTTCTTAAATAAAACTTAGCTAGCACTAGTCAATATAAAGTTAGGCTAAATTTTAACGTTTGGAACCTCTATCAACTGACACCATTTAGACAGTAAAAAGGCAAGTCATAAAATAGGAAAAGTTGGCTACAACATATGTATCTGATAAAGGGCTCATACCTTAAATACCTCAAGGATTAACAAAACTCAATAACAGAAAGATAAGCAAAGAAACAACAACAACAACAACAAAAATGGACAAAACTCTTGAATAAGCTCTTCGAAATGAGGTTGTTTAAACGAGCAATAATTGTATTAAAACTTTATGACCAGGGGTTCAACATCATTAGTTGCCATGGAAATGCAAATAAAAACTGTAATTAACCACCATAATAGGATTACAAGATGGCTAAAGTCAAAAAGGCTGACAATAGCAAGGATATGTAGTAACCAGAGCTCAACTTCTCTACTATGGGACGGAAAACTATTCAACCACATAAAAAAAACTACCTGGCAGAATCTTGTAAATTTAAAAAATACACTGTCTTGGCCTAGGTCTTATAGTTGCAGAATCATAACTAAGGATTAAGAGGCCACCCTTTTATAAGATGAAAGTTCATGGCACAGAGGAAGCAAGGAAACAACAGACACAAAGCAATGGCATGTCATATGTTATTTCACTAGCCGTTACTTCACAATTAGTGCAAGTTGCATTGAAATGTTTGCATGGAGGAATAAGCTCCAAAATATACTAGGACAAATAAAAATTAAAAAGAAATTTATCTGCCTTGTATTCTGCTGGTCTAGGTTGACATAAAGGGGGGATAATTATTCTATTTCCTATTCAGCTTTTTAAAATTTTAGCTCAGAAATCATTTCTGCATTTGAACATCAGTGGAACTTAGGACTATTTCAAGTTTGGAGCTAGTAGATATAATGCTGCTTCAGTTGTTTCTGAACAATTTTGTGCATGTGAAAAAAAGTGAAAATGTTAGTCATTCAGTCATGTCCAACTCTTTGTGACCCCTTGGTCTTTGGCCTGCCTAGCTTCTCTGTCCATGGAATTCTCTAGGCAAGAATCCTGGAATGGGACTTCCTGGTGGTCCAGTGGCTAGGACTCCAGTCTCCCAATGCATGGGACCTGGGTTTGATCCCTGGTCAGGGAACTAGATCCCACAGGCTGCAACTAAGATCTGGTACAGCCAAATAAATAAATAAAAACCAATACTGGTATTGATAGTCATTCCCTTCTTCAGGGGCTGTTCCTGACCCAGGCATCGAACCTGGGTCTCCTGTATTTCAGGCAGATTCTTTACCACCTGAGCCACCCACGTCCATGCATTTCTATTAGTTTCATAACTAGGGGTAAATTTCTGGGCCATACAGTGTGAATGATTAGATGTATCTTTTAAGGTTCCCAGAAATGTTTCCATGTTTCTATATCTTGTAAAGTATTTCACTAGCACAATGTTGGACTTTTGGTCTGAAGGTAAAATTAACTTATTTGTCATTTCCATAGCAATTGAAATATCTTTAACATTATCTTCTTATTTTAATGTCTTGAGTTATATCAATAAAAGTAAAATACAAAAAAAATCCCTTAACTAAAATGCCATTGCTAAGTCACATCTGATTTTTGTGACCCCATGGATGGTAGCCTGTCAGGCTCCTCTGTCCGTGGAATTTTCCAGGCAAGAATACTGAAGTGGGTTGCTATTTGCTCTTCCAAGGGATCTTCTCAACCCAGGCATCAAAACTGCAACTCCTTTGTCTCCTGCTGCAGGCAGGCAGATTCTTTACCCCCGAGCCACCAGGGCATGCCTTACTAAAATGAATTTGTTTCTAATATGGTATTCTTTTCATATATTACTGGACTTGTTTTGCTAACTTTAAAAGATTTTTGCATCTATGTTTATAAATGAGATCAACCTCTAATATGTGTTTCTTATAATGTCTTTGTCTGGCTTGTGTTTCACCAGGAGTCTTGCTGGACTATATAAACTCCTTTCTTTTATTGTAAATGTTTCTGTTTTTCTATTCCCTGGAAGAATGCTGCTGTTTTTAAAATGCTAATGTTTTTCTTTAAATACTTAGTAGACTTGATTATCATTTGAGAAATATAGGATGGAGTTTAATTGGAAAATATTTTTTATCAAGATTCGATATATTTAACATATATGAGCTATTTAGGTTTTCTCTTTCTTTTGTTTCAGTTTTGGTAAGTTGTTTTTTTACAAAGTTACATATTTTTTTCTAAATTTTATTTGCATGAATATAGTAAGGACTGAGGATCAATTGCTTAAAGAAATCAGTAGGAGATTAAAAGGAAAAATTGCAAAAGAAACTATAACTACAATAAATAGATAAGAGGTAAAGATAAAAGTGCAAAATGTGATATCAAAAACACAAAATTGGAGAATAGCAGTAAAAAAATGTAGACTTTTTAGAATTTAACTGAACCTAAATGATTCTACTTTAAAATAAGTAGAAATAGTTAGACGTCAGCATATACAAACCCATGGTAACCAAGAATCCAAAATCTATAATAGACACAGTAAAATTAAAAAGAAATGAGCACATGCATAGTACTAAAGAAATTCATCAAACCACAAGGGAAAAAACAAAAAATAAGAATAAATAAACAAGGAAGAGGTAAGAAAAAAAAAAGAAAAATTGAAAACAGGTAACAAAATGGGAATAAGTACAAGCATATCAATAATAACTTTATATGTGAACAGACTAAATACTCTAATCAAAAGATGTAGGATGGCTGATTGGATATTTAAAAAAGAAATAGAGACTTCAATATGCTGCCTACCAGAGATTCACTTCAGGGCTGAATAGATACACAGAGTGAAAGTGAGGGGATGGGAAAAGAAATTTTATGAAAATGGAAATGATGAGAAAGTGGGAACAGTGATACTCATATCAAACAAAACAGATTTTAAAACAAAACTAATAACAAAAGACAAATAAACGCACAATACAATGATAAAGATATAAATAAAAGAACAGGATATTGTATTCACTAACATAAACGTACCCTCTACAGAATCATGTAAATACATGAAGCAAACAGTAACAATCATAAAGGGAGAAACTGAAAACAACACAGTAAGAGTAGGGGACTTTAACAGCCCACTTAAGTCGATACACAGAACATATAGACAGAAAATTAAAAAGATAACAGAGATATTAAATGACAAAATAGACCTGTTGGAGATAATAGATATCTACAGAACACGGCATCCAAAACCAGCAGAATACACACTTTTTTCAAGTGCACACAGAATGTTTTCCAGTATAGATTACACACCAGGCCACACAAGTCTCAATAAATTTAAGAGGGTAGAAATTACATTAAGTATTTTTTTCTGACCACAACCAGTATGAAACTAGAAATCAACTACAAGAAGTAAAATAGGAAAAGAATAAACCCATGGAGACTAAATAAGTTGCTACTAAATAATGAATGGGTCAATGAAGAAATCAGAGAGGAAATCAGAAAACACATCAACACAAATGAAAATGGAAATACAGCACTCCAAAATATATGAAATGTGGCAAAAGCAGTTGTAAGAGGGAAGCTTAGAGGGATACTGTCCCTCAATGTACCCCCCCCCCAAAAAAACAAACTCAAATAAACAATATAACCTACCACCTAAAAAAATTAGGTAAAGAAGAACAAATAAAGCCTAAGGCCACAAGAAGGAAGAAAATAATAAAATCAGAGTAAAAAAAAAATAGAAATAAAAATATGGAAAAGATCAATGAAATCAAGAGATGGTGTTTTTAAAAAGCTAAAATAAATAAATAAATAGGTAAAATTTTATTCAGTCTCACCAAATAGAAAAAAGAGAGGACACAAATGAAAAGAATAAGAAATGGAAAAAGAGAAATAACAACCAATACCACAGAGATGCATAAAGTTATAAGAGAATACTATCAACAGCTACATGCTAATAAATTGATCATCCTAGAAGAAATGAAAAAAAAAATACAGAAATGAAACAAGAAAACTGACAAGACTGAATCAATAAGAAACAGACAATTTGAACAGACTAATCATTATTAGTATGGCAGGAGGGTTCTTTACTAGTAGTGCTACCTGGGAAGCCTTCACTAGTAAAAAAAATTCACAAGATCATCTCAATAGCTGCAGAAATGCATTTGACAAAATTCAGCGTTTGTTCATGTTAAAAGTTCTTATCAAAGTGGCTGTAGAGGAAATGGGTCTCAATATTACAAAGACAGTTATGAAAAGGCCAGAATAAATATCATATTTAATGGTGAAAACCTGAAAACCCTTCCTCTAGAATCAGGAACAAGACAAGAATGCCCACTCTCATGACTTCTCTCCAGCAATGTATTGGAAATCCTAGCCACAGAAATTGGACAACAAAAATAAATAGAAGACATCCAAATTGGAAAGGTAAAGGTAAGACTGTCAATATTTGCAGATTACATAATACTTTATAAATAAAAAACACTTAAGTCTCCACTCAAAACCAATTAGAACTAATCAATAAATTCAGCAAAGTTGTTGTATGCAAGATTAATGTACATAAATCTGTTGCTTCACTATATCCTAAAAATAAACTATCAGAAAGAGACAGTAAAAATAATCCCATTCAAGATCTCATCAAAATGAAAGAAGAAAACAAAAATAGCTAGGAATATATTTAACCAAAGTGTTGAAAGACCTGTACTTTGAATACTATAAAAATTTATGAAGGAAATTGAAGATGATACTAATAAATAGAATGATATCCCATGCTTTTGGATTGGAAGAATTAATATTGTTATAACACCCATACACATACACAAAACAAGGTTTAGATTTAATGATTTCCCTATGAAAATATCCATGAAATTTTTCACAGAACTAGAACAAATGATTATAAAGCCATATGGAACCACAGAAGATACCAAATTGCCAAAGTAATTTTTAGTAAAAAGAACAAAGCTACAACTTTTACCCTCTCAGACACAAAACCATAATATGGAGCTATGATAACCAAAACAACATGGTACTGGGACTAAAACAGACACATAGATCAAAGTAACAGAATAGAGAGCCCAGAAATAAAGCCACACATCCATGGTCAATTAATCTATGACAAAGGAAGCAAGAATACATAATGGAGAAAACACATTCTCTTCAATGAGTACTGCTGGAAAAACTGGACCACTACATATAAGAATAAGATTAGAACATTTCCTCACATCATGCAAAAAAAAAGAAAAAACTCAAAATGGATTAAAGGCCTAAATGTAAGATACCAAAATATAAAATTCCTAGAAAATAACACAGGCAGAATACTCTTCAACATAAACTAGAGCAATTTTATTTTTTGTATCTGTCACCTAAGTCAAAATAAATAAAAGCAAAAATAAAGAGCAGAACCTAAATAAACTTAACATCTTTTCACAGCAATGGAAATCATCTGCAAAACAAAAAGACAGCCTACTGAATGGAGAAAATATTTTCATATAATATAATTGACAAGGCATTAATATATAAAGCATTAATATGAATATTAATTAGAGAGCTTATACAACTCAACATCAAAAAAAAAAAAACCAATCAAAAAATGGACAGATGATCTAAATAAACATTTTGCTAAAGAAGATATATAGATAGCTGACACATAAAAAGATGCTCAATGTTACTAATTATTAAAGAAATGCAAATCAAAACAATAATGAGATATCACCTCATACCTAACAGAGTGGCAGTTATCAAAGAATCTACAAATTCCAAATGTTGGTGAGAGTGTGGATAAAAGGGAATCCTTTGTATATTGTTGGTGAGAATGTAAATTGGTGCAACCACTATGGAAAATATTATGGAGGTTCCTCAAAAAAACAAAACATAGAACAACCATATGATTCAGCAATTTCATTCATGGGTATATACTTGGAAAAAATTAAAACTACAATTTGAAAAAGTAAATACATTTTTACTCTATGTCACAATAGCGAAGCTGTGGAAAAAACCTGAGGGTTCATCAACAGATGAATGGATAAAGATGTGGTAGATATCCCATGAAATATTATGCAGCCATGAAAACAATAAAATGCTTTCCATTTGCATCAAGTCAAGGTGGATGGAGTAGAAAATACTAAACTCAGTAAAATAAGTCAGAGAGTATAAGACAAATACTGTAAGATGTAACTTACATGTGGAATCCAAAAATCATACAAACGGATATAGCAAAATAGAAACAAACACAATAAAGGAAACAAACTAGTTGTTGCCATAGGTGAGAGGAAAGGGAGGTGGGCCAAGTTAGGGTATGGGATTAAGAGACACAAGCCACTATCAACAAAATAGGTAAGCAGCAGAGTATACTGTTTAGCCCTTCCCTGGTGGCTCAGATGGTAAAGAATCTGCCTGCAATGCGGGAGACCCAGATCTGATTTCTGGGTCAGGAAGATCCTCCGGACAAGGATATGGCAACCCACTCCATTATTCCTGCCTGGAGAATTCTATGGACAGAGGAGCCTGGAGGGCTATAGTCCATGGGATTGCAAAGAGTCAGACATGACTAAGCAACTAAAACACACATCTTATAGTAACTTTGAATGGAGTATAACCTATAAAAATACTGAAAAGCTATCCTGAACAGCTGAAATTAATACATACATATTATAAATAAAAACTACACTTCAAAATAAAATTTAAAATATGAATTTTATTTGCATACATTTGCTGATATTATTTGATTCCCTTTTAAATATCTTCAGTATATTTTGATATTCTTTTTTTTATTACCAGTATTGGTCATATCTGTCTTCATAAACACTCTTATTCATTCCTTCCAGAGATTTATTAATTAATCACAATTGCCTGAATCAATTATTATATAGGATGGGCAAAAATCATGCTTTTCCTGATTCATTCATTTATTCCCTATTTATTGGCTGGCATTATTCTTTGGGGTAAAAAAAAACACTATGGTTTCTGAAACAATAAAATGTTCCATACTCACACTGATGATATTTTTTTTTTCTGCCTGGAACAAATAATTAAGCCTTTTGTCCAAGGAATGCCAATTCCTTACAAATGGAAAGAGATTTACAATATAAACTCTAGGTGATCTCATCACCAATTGGCTATCAATGCTTCTGAGCAGTGAATTCATCCCAAAACTTCAAATTCAAATCTAATTTCTTTTGATTTGAGAAATCCACTATTGAATTTGTTCTCAGATTGCCCCACCTATGTGGATTTTCCCCTTCTCCCTTAGTTGGTTATAAAAACTAGCAATAATTTTACTCATTTAATGTATCCTACAATACACATAAAAATAGTTTCAGGATGGTGATATTTATAATATTTGAGACAAGTTTACTATGTAAATTTCAAATTTTTTTGTATATTTGTTTTGTTTTTTGTTTTGTTTTCCTTGTTTGAATTGCCCTGCATATTTTGTGGGTGTTTTTAGCCATGCTGCTGCTGCTAAGGCGCTTCAGTCGGGTCCAAGTCTGTGTGACCCCATATATGGCAGCCCACCAGGCTCCCCCATCCCTGGAATTCTCCAGGCAAGAACACTGGAGTGGGTTGCCATTAGCCATATCATCTCTAAAATAAACTTATCTAGCTCTAGAGATAGGGGTTTACAGTTTTTTTAAGTATAATTGCATAAAACATATAGTTTTACAAACGGAGATTAGATATATTCATTAAGTTGAATCATCCAATCCAAGAACAAGACTTTTTAATTTGGCTTATACCTACTTTTGTGCTTCTGAGGGATATTTAACAAAGTTTCTCATAGATATTTTGCATATTTCTCATTATGCTGCTTTCCTAGGTATTTTTAATTTTTGTTATCAAAATGAAAAGGTATTTTCTTTTCCTTATACCACCAAACAATGCATTGTTTGCATATATAAATGCCATTGATTTATATATACAAACTTACTGAGATATTGCAAAAGTTCGACTGCACTATCTACTTTAATCTGCTTTGACAAATATAATCACCTGGTAATGATCTTCAAAACCAGATGTAGACTATTTCCTTCATGTTAGAAAATTGCCTCACGTTATTATGCAGTCAATCTCCCCACTCCCAGCAGCAGACCTAGGCTGTCACTGCATATTAGGTTTTGTTTGTGTATATAATATATGTAATATAATATATATAATTATTTACTTATTCATTTATGTATTTATTTGACCGTGTTGGGTCTTAGTTGCAGCACATGCGATCTTTTGATTAGGTGCATGGATTCTCTAGGGTTTCCCTCATAGCTCAGTGGGTAAAGAATCTACCTGCAATGCAGGAGACACAGGTTCGATCCCTACATCAGGAAGATCCCTGGAGAAGAGCATGGCAACCCACTCCACTATTCTTGCCTGGAGAATTCCATGGACAGAGGAGCCTGGCAGGCTACAGTCCATGGGGTTGCACGTGACTTAGCTCCTAAACCACCACCACCATGGATTCCCTAGTTATGGTGTGAGGGCTCAGTAGTGTGGTGCACAAGCTTAGTGGTTGTGGCACATGTAGCCTTACTTGTTCCAGTGTGTGTGGAATCTTAGATCCCCAACCAGGGATCACAGCTGCAATCCCTGCATCACAAGCTGGACTCTTTACCAGTGCATCACAAGGGAAGTCCCAGGCTTGCTTTGTTCTTGAATTTCACAAAAATATATTCAAACAAATGGTGTCAGAGTGATATATACACATTAACCCCTCATATCTGTGAATGCTGCCTTACACTGCAAAAAGAAATTTGTCAATGACAAGAAACAGTCTGCAAAGGCACTATACACGTTGTGACGAGCTACAATGTGGGGTGGAGTAGGGAGGAGAAAAAGCCATACACAAGATGATTTTGAATGCGCTCCCGCTGTACATCCTGTATGAACAAGGAGAATCAGTCATCATTTTGTGTGTTTCCTTTTTCTCGCTGTAATGTCATTGAAATTCATTCATGCTGTCATCTGTTTTAATGTTGAGAAATATTGTACCATATGTCCATAACACAACATATTTATCCAATTTTCTTGATGTTGTTCTAAGCAAATGACTGTTATCAATAAAGCTGCATTTTAGAATCATAAACTTTCATTTATAATAAGTGACAAGCAGAATAGCTGAGTCATTAAGTAATTTTATGTTTAGTTATATAAACCATGGCCAACTTGTTGTTTAACAGCAGTTATATAATTTTATACTATCACCAACAGTGTAAGGGAATTCCAGTTTCTTCATCCATTCTGGCCATGGGTTCCAATCTTCTTTATTTTACTCAATCTGTGATGGTGTCTCATTCTTATCTTAATTTGCAAATCCCATTTTTGCATTCTATTAACATTTCAATTTATATCTCATTTTAGACAGTATTTGTTCATTAAAATGTAATTCCCAAATATAACAATTAAATAAATAATTAAAATTCATATTAGGGATGTTTTTCTTATTATTAAATTGTAACAGTTCTTTATATCTTCTGAGTAGAAGACCTTTAACGTAAGTATATATCGCAAATATGAGACAGTAGCTTGACCTGTCATTTCTACATGATATTTTTTAACTTTTATTTTGTATGGGGTCTTAGTCAATTAACAAACAATGTTGTGATAGTTTCAGGTGAACACCAATGAAACTTGGACATACATATATATATATATGCATATATACATGTATGTATATATATATGTGTGTATATATATGCATATACATGTATTAATTCTGCCCCAAACTCCCCTCCCATTCAGGCTGCCACATAATATTGAACAGAGTTCCATGTGTTACAGAGAAGGTCCTTGTTGGTAATCCATTTTAAATATAGTAGTGCGTACATTCTTATCCCAAACTCCCCAAAAATCCTATCCCCCCATGCTTCCTTCTGGCAACCATAAGCTTGTCTTGAAGTTTGTGACTGGTCCTGTTTTTTAAGTTCTTTTGTATCATTTCAGTTCGGTTCAGTCACTTAGTCATGTCCGACTCTTTGCAACCCCATGAACCACAGCACACCAGGCCTGCCTGTCCACCACCAACTCCCAGAGTCCACCCAAACCCATGTCCATTGTGTCAGTGAGGCCATCCAACCATCTCATCCTCCATCGTCCACTTCTCCTCCTGCCCTCAATCTTTCCCAGCATCAGGATCTTTTCAAATGAGTCAACTCTCCGCATCGGGTGGCCAAAGTACTGGAGTTTCAGCTTCAAAATCAGTCCTTCCAATGAACACCCAGTACTGATTTCCATTAGGATGGACTGGTTGGATCTCCTTGCAATCCAAGTGACTCTCAAGGGTCTTCTCCAACACCACAGTTCAAAAGCATCAATTCTTCGGCACTCAGCTTTCTTTATAGTCCAAATCTCATATCCATACATGACCACTGGAAAAACCATAGCCTCGACTAGACGGACATTTGTTGGCAAATTAATGTCTCTGCTTTTTAATATGCTGTCTAGGTTGGTCATAACTTTCCTTCCAAGGAGTAGGCGTCTTTTAATTTCATGGCTGCAAACACCATCTGCAGTGATTTTGGAGCCCAGAAAAATAAAGTCAGCCACTGTTTCCACTGCTTCCCCATCTATTTGCCATGAAGTGATGGGACCAGATGCCATATCTTCGTTTTCTGAATGTTGAGCTTTAAGCCAACTTTTTCACTCTCCTCTTTTCACTTTCATCAATAGGCTCTTTAGTTCTTCACTTTCTGCCATAAGGGTGGTGTCATCTGCATATCTGAGGTTATTGATATTTCTCCCGGCAATCTTGATTCCAACTTATGCTTCCTCCAGCCCAACATTTCTCATGACGTACTCTGCATATAAGTTAAATAAGTAGAGTGACAATATACAGCCTTGAAGTACTCCTTTTCCTATTTGGAACCAGTCTGTTGTTCCATGTCCAGTTCTAACTGTTGCTTCCTTACCTGCATACAGATTTCTCAAAAGGCAGGTCAGGTGGTCTGGTATGCCCATCTCTTGAAGAATTTTCCACAGTTTACTGTGATCCACACAGTCAAAGGCTTTGGCATAGCCAATAAAGCAGAAATAGATGTTTCTCTGGAACTCTCTTGCTTTTTTGATGATCCAGCAGATGTTGGCAATTTGATCTTTGTGTCATTTAGATTCTATATATAAGGGATGTCACATGATATTTCTCCTTCTGTCACTGCTTCACTCCGTATAACATTCTCTAGGTCAACCCATGTTGCTGCAGATGGCACTGTTTCATTCTTTTTGATGGCTCAGTAATATTCCATTGTATATATGTATCACATATTCCTTATCAATTCCTCTGTTGATGAATATTTAGGTTGTTTGATGTTTGGGCTATTATATATAGTGCTTCAATAAGCACTAGGGTGCATATCTTTTTGAATCATGTTTTTTTTTTCTGATATATATGCCCATGATTGGGATTTCAGGGTCATATGATAACTCTCAACATGCATGCTCAATTGCTTCAGTAGTGTCTGACACTGTGTGACCTTATGGACTATAGCACACACAGCTCCTCTGTCCATGGGATTCTCCAGGCAAGGACACTGGAGTGGGTTTCCATGCCCTCCTCCAGATCTTCCCAACCCAGGGATTGAAGCAGCATTTTATGTGTCTCCTGCATTACAAACAGATTCTTTACCACTGAACTGCCAAGGAAGCCTGCACATGGTAACTCTATTTTTAGTTTTTCAGGAAACTTCATACTGTTATCCAAAGTAGCTGTACCAACTTACATTCCCACCAACTGTGGAGGAAGGTTTTCTCCATTCCACACCTTCTCTAGCATTTACTGTTTATGGACTTTTTCATGGTAGCCATTCTAGCTGGTGTGAGGTGATACCACATTTTAGATTTGATTTGCATTTCTCTAATAATTAGTGATGTTGAACATCTTTTCATGTGTCTACTGGCCATCTGTATGTTTTCTTTAGAGAAATACTATTTAGATGTTCTGCCCATTTTTTTGAGTGGGTCATTTGTTTTGATGGCATTAAGTATCATGAGCTGTTTGCAAATTTTATAGGTCAATCTTTTACTGGTTACATCATTCACATTCTCTTCCAGTCTGTGGGTTTTGTTTTCATTTCGTTTATTGTTTCTTTTACTGTGCAAAGCTTTAGAGTTTAGGTAGGTCTTTTGTTTAATTTTGTTTTAATTTCCATTATCCTGTGAGACAGATTAAAAAAGATACTGCTGCAATTTACATCAGAGAGTATTCTGCCTATGTTTTCCTCTAGGAGTTTTACAGTGAACATGCCTCAACATAATGAAGCCCATGTATGACGAACCTACAACTATCATCATACTCAGTGGTGAAAAGCTAAAAGCATTCCCTCTAAGATCAGGAATAAGACAAGGATATCCACTATCACCACTTTTATTTAACATAGTTTTGGAAGTCCCAACTACAGCAATTAGAGAAGAGAAAGAAATAAAAGGAATCAAATTGGAAAAGAAGAGCTGTCATGTTTGCAGATGACATGATACTACACATAGAGGTTCCTAAAAATGGTACCAGAAAACTGCTAGAACTCATCAAGAAATCTGGTAATGCTGCAGGTTACAAGGAGAAGGCAATGGCAACCCACTCCAATCATCTTGTCTGTAAAATCCCATGGACGGGATTACAAAATTAATACACAGAAACAAAATTAATACACAGAAATCTGTTGCATTTCTATGTACTAAACAATGAAAGATCACAAAGGGAAATTCAAGAAACAATTCCATTTACCATCCCATCAAAAATAATAAAATATCTAGGAATAAACCTACATAAAGGATGCAAAAGACCTGTATTCCAATAAAGGTAAGACTCTGATGAAAGAAATCAAAGAAAACAAACAAATGGAAAGATACATATTCATGGATTTGAAGAATCTATATTGTCAAAATGACCAAGAAAATCTACAGATTGAGTGAAATCCCTATGAAATTACCAATGACATTTTTCACAGAACTAGAATAAAAATAAAAATAAAAAAACACACTCAAAATTTGCATAGAGAAACAAAAGACCCCAAATAACCAAAGCAAACTTGAGAAGGAAAATTGGAGCTGGAGGAATCAGACTCCCTGACTTCAGACTATACTGCGAAGCTATAGTCACCAAAACATTATGATACTGGTACAGACATAGAAATATAGATCAATAGAATAGAATAGAAAATCCAAAAATAAGCCCACACACCTATAGTAAATTAATCTTTGAGAAAGGAGGCAAGACCACACAATTTTGGAAAAACCATCTGTTCTACAAATAGTGCTTGGGAAACTGGACAACTACAGGTACAAAAAAAAAAAAAAAATGAGATTATCCTTTAACTCCATATTGAAGAAGGAAATGGCAACCCACTCTTGCCTAGAGAATCCTGTGGACAGAGGAGCCTTGTAGGCTGCAGTCCATAGGGTCACACAGAGTCAGACACAACTGAAGTGACTTAGCATGCATAGCGTGCATTAACTCCATATGCCAAAGGCGGCGGGGCGGGGGGTGAAGCTCAAAATGGATTAAAGTCTTAAATACAAACCTGGACATGATATTCCTTTTAAATTTATTTTTCCAACAATCAGAAGCTAGTGTTAGTAATACAGTTGGTGTTTCCTATCTTTTTTTCTCTCTGAATGAAATCAGTGTTTGTTTGTTTGTTTTTTGTTCTTTTCAATGTAGATAGTTTTATTTTTCTTTTCTAATTGCATTTTTGAAGTTATTTCATAAAATATTTAATAAGTGATGAGTAGATATCCTTACATTTTCCCTGATCTTACTGATATGTGTTCAATGTTTAACATTCAAGTATTTTAATAGCTACAGTTTTCTTCATAGATATTTGCATTAGTTTTCAATCAGTAAATAACAAATTGCCATAAGTTTATCAACTTTGAAACTTGTCTTAAAATGACATAGGTCAGAAATTCAGAACAGGTCTCACTGATTAAAATGAAGGCATGGGTAAAGCTATGTTCCTTTCTAAAATTTCTAGGACAGGATCTTTTGTTTTAAATTCACCTTCTTTTCCTAGCTTCTTAAGGTGGAAATTTAGATCATTGAAATCGACATTTTTTTTTTTCTTTTAAAATGTCACATCATTATGAGACTGAGTCATCTAATCTATGAATTATCTGTTGTATTCATTTAAGTCTCTTCTTTTCTTTTGGAAATGTTTTGATGTTTAAATGTGTAGGTGTTGTACATATCTTGTCATGTTTCCTGTTATTTTACTCTAATTGCACAATAAAAGGTATTGCCTTTTGCTTTATTTCAGCAGATTAGGCTTTAATTTTGAACATATGAAGCCTTTATTTATTTATTTATTTTTAATTTGTGAGTGATACTTAATATTGGTTTTCTAGTTTTTTCATTAGTCAAATATAAAATTTTAAACATTTGATTCTAATTTTTATAGCACCCACTTCAGTATTCTTACCTGGAGAACTGCATGGACAGAGGTACAGTCCATGGGGTCACAAGGAATTGTACACTACTGAGTGACTAATATTTTATAGCACTGTTTGCTTATATTTGAATATAATAGTTACATTCTGTGAAATGTTAATTTATATTTGACATAGTTGCTTTTCTTTTATAAATATCTAAGTGGAAACGTCTCTAGCATTTACACATTAAGTAGAATGCTAGCTATTAAGCTGGGTATATATATATACATATATATATACATATATATATATGTATTTTGTCATGTTAAAGATTTACCAATAAATTTTCATTGTTTGCTGTTTTGAATATGAATGAGTGCTTAAAGTTTTAACAGCATTTTTCACATCTGTGGCAATAATCCTGCCATTTTTTTCCTTAGATGAATTAATATGATGAATATAACAATGCTTTCCTAATAGCAGGATAATTTTACATTTCTGAAATAAATCCTTCATTTTGGTTTGTTAGCTGTTTACCATGCTGTTGAATTTTGTTTGCAAATATTTTACCTAGATATTTTATATTGCCATATTGATATGAAAGCTTTATTTTTGCTATTGTTATCAGGTTGGAGTTTTAAAGGTATCCTCTCTACACAGCGAGAAATTGAATTTTTCTGTAATTCTTTTTCTCATGATTTGTGAATTATTAGAACCTATACCTTAGAAGGGTTTACAGAATACTTACGTTAAAACGCTGGGCATACTGATTATTTATGGAGGCTCTTGGATACATTTGGATAAATTCCTTCATTTTCAATTGTAACATATTATAATTTCCCCAGAAATTATCCATATTACCTGGGTTTCCAAATTGATTTGTAAACAGTTATTCAAACTTAATCTCATAATTATTTTTTTTCTATTTAAATCATTATTTCCACTTATGCCAACATTTGCATGTTTATGTTTTCTTGGTTTTCTTTATTGTATATGTAGTAGTTTATTCATGTTGTTTAAAATTAAAGACTAAACATTATGATTTATTTTGCAGTTCTCTGATTTTTTTTGTTTTCTTTATTAGTTTTAGATGTTGCCTTGTCTTTCCTTCTTTAATTTATTTTCTCTTTGGATTCCTATGCTTTTTGGATTGGGCATTTACTTATTTTTATTATTTCACTTGTATTCTTATAAATATTCAAGGCTATGATTTTTGGGGGGGAGCTGCTTTACTTTAGTGCATAGATTCTGATTTGTAGTGCATTATAATTGCTGTTATAACAAAATATGAAGATTTGAATTTTCATATATCTAGAATCAAATGTTGATTGTTAGAACTTCAAAATTTTCAAATATATGTGACATTTTTTCTTGACTGTTGTTACTAATCTATGGTTGTATTGCATAGGATTTCCCATACCATTTAGTGAGGTTTTTGCATGAAAATTAACTACCAAGACTCTTGCGTTCTGTTAAAATGTCAATAACTCTTCTTTAAAAAAAAAAAAAAAAGCTGCATTTACTATTATTGTTATTTGAAAATTATGTATACATACATATATGTATATGTGTAAGCTTTAAACAAATTTTATTGTTTATCACTTCTATATTTTAATTGGGCTCCTCTGGTGGTACAAACAGTAAACAGTCTGCCTGCAATGTGGTAGGCCCAGGTTCAATCTCTGGGTCTGGGCTGGGAAGATCCCCTGGAGAAGTAAACAGCTACCCACTCCAGTATTCTTGCCTGAAGAATTCCATAGACAGAGGAGCCTGGCAGGCTCCTGTCCATGGGCTTGTTTCTTCTTTAGAAAATTGGTGCTGTGTTATCCAATGTATTCTGTGTATTTTATGATATATATTGTGTTTTATTTCTCAATGTGATTTGTCTTTTATAATTGTATTATTGATTCCTTTTTGTGCATATAAAACTGTACATTTTTGTGCAAATAGAAGACTTTCATACTTCTTATAATGTACTGAACTCTATTTTCGCTCATTTTAGTTTCTATTGTTTGTTTATTTTTAATAGTAGTATCTGAAGTGCACCTATTCTTTATCATAAATTAATACTACCTTGATCTTTTTATGATTCTTTTCCTCCAATTTTAATTTGTTTTTATTTAATTAAATCATATAGCATTGTATTTAAAAAATCTTCTTCCATTCCAAATTTACTTCTTTTTAAATGAGATTTGTAATTAAATTCAGTTGATGGTTACTGCCAGGCATATTCCCTCAGTCATTTCTTAGTGCATTAACCAAGTTTCTCTCAGATTCTTTACAAGATGCTTTTGCAAATACTTTCCTGATATTAGGGAAACGCATACTAAAACTACAATGGGACACCACTAGTCATATATTGAATGAATTTTTTAAAAAACTGAAAATATTGAGCTTTGGCATAGACATGGAGCAATCTGTAGACATTGCAATGGAATTGCAAAATGGTGCAGCTGCTTTGAAATAAACTTAGGCCATTTCTTAGAAAATGAAACACACTTATATAACCTAGCAATCCACTTTTAGCTGTTTACACAAGAGAAATGAAAACCAATATTCAAAGGAAATAGCATGTCTTGAATACTCTTTGGCATTTTATATCCCAATAAAGTAAGAAATTCTTTCTCAATTTTAATCAATTTAAATCAGGCTGGGGAGAATTGACTTCTTTATATTTTTGAGTCTTCATTAAGAAAAGAGGTATTTTTAATATATTATATTGCTTTTTGCTGTAATAAAACACAGAGTTAACTTAGGCGTTTTGACCTTTTATCCAATAAGCTTGACAACTAATGATATCTTCTAATGATTTATATAGAAGTGTTTTTAAGATTTTTTTACATCCATAAACATGTCTTCTGTAAAGCAAGGTTAATTAAACCAGGAATTTGTTTGCCTAGAAGCTGGCTTGTTGATGCAACTTAGTGTTGAATGAGGATACCAGGTCGCCTCTCCTTCCTTGTTGAAGATCACTTTTTGTCTCATTAGCCATAAGAGTGTGTACACATTTTTGCTCAGTTGTCAGTTTCTTAGCCCTTCTACTGGAAGCAGAAACCAAAAAACAATACTGTTTTCATGAATTGTCAGCAGCTTCCAGAAGAAATATGGTCGCAAATACTGGATCCACTGTTGTCTCAATTTCTTTAGTATTTCAAGCATAATAGTCAGCCTTCAGTTAACTTAACATTTCAAATTATGAGACAAATATGAGACATTATGAAGATCATAATGTCTTTTATGTGATATTCTTGTCAAATTGCAATGGTAAGTCAAATTATGAGAAAACATGAGAAATAAAAAACATGAGGGCTTTTGCACAATGATTAGTTTGTAATTTTCAATACTATCATGATGAGATAATAATTTCTGTACATTCTAGGTGATCAATGGTAAACTTTTTCTAGAATGGCTGGGTGTAAAAGGCGAGGTCAAGTTTATAGCTTCCAAAATCACAGTCCTTCACACCTTTAAGAATCCTTTTAAATTCATAGGCAATGAGCTCTCTGTAAATGTCTGCATCACAAAGAAAAATTCCTTCATTAAAAATAATTTGCTAAATGAATTTTCATATAAATATATTCACAAGCAGAAAAGGGAAAAGAAAATAGGCAATATTTTTGTTGTTGTTTACTTGTGTTCCAAGACATTTAGTCAGTGATCTATTAAGAATAGGTGTCCACGAGAATTATCAGCTTTTCCACAAGTTTCTTAGCTCAGGATGAATTAGTCAGAGACGGAGATCCTAATACTTTTCAACAATAGTGATCCCCATACTTTTGTAAATGTCTGGAAATTAGCTAGGATTAACTATGTCAATGCAAAGAACAGGGAAGCCTGGCATGCTACAGTCCATGGGGTAGCAGAGTCGGACATGACCTAGCAACTGAACAATAACCAACAGTATGTCAATACAGCAACTCTTACTGTAGATGATATTCATTTTCCCAGAAGCGTAAGAATCAATCCAGAACGATTTTATACAAAGTCAACAGAAAAGAAAGTCATTTGTCTACTAAGAAAATCAGGGAGATTTTCTTCTCCAGAACATTTACATAAACTCAAATTTCCCAAAAGCACATTAAAATATGATCAAATTCAATCTTCTGGTAACAAAGATAAACAATAAGCACAGTGCAAGGCAGCTGACAATGATGGTGCTGAAGTATATAACAAAACTTATTAAATCATAAGACAAATCCTGATCCCTAAGACTGTGAAAACATTTAATCTCATCAATTGTTTCTTGACAGAGTTCCTTAAAGGTTAATGGCTAGTTAGGTCAATATTGAGTTAATCATGACAGGTGATAAATCAATCAATAGCAATAGAAGATGTATCTTCTAAATACTATGCCACAAACAGTGTAAAGCTTTAGATCTTTAAACTGAAGAACTACCAAGCCAAATATTTAAGAAATATGTGTTTGATAGCACAGTGTTAGAAATAACTTCTAACCACAGGAATAGTTAATTTGAAAGTGCTTCCTGAAAAACCTTATCATAAATGAAAAAAAAAAAACTATATATATATATATACACACACACACACACACACACACACACACACACACACAAATATATATGGGCTTCCCAGGTGTCACTAGTGGTAAAGGACCCACCTGCCAACTCAGGAAACATAAGAAACATGGGTTCAATCTCTCAGAAATTCCCCTGGAGGAGGAAATGGCAACCTACTCTACTATTCTTGCCTGGAGAATCCCATGGACAGAGGAGCCTGGTGGGCTACAGTCCATAGGGTCTCAAGAGTTGGACACAGTGGAAGCGACTTAGCAGTCATGCATGCATATGTATATATGAGTATATATACATATGTACCTGTGCTCTTTAAAAAAGATTTCTTTATAAGCAGAACAGTCTTAAAGTACATATGAAAGTAAAATATATTTGCCTTTTCTGACAAGCAATATTTTTTAAAAAGATAATTTATAAGAAATTAATTTTATTATAAAATAGACAGTATTTGTAGAAAATTCAGAGAGAAAGAAGCTAGATTATAATAATTCTGCCATCTAGAGATAATTAATGAAAACATTTCATTTTATTAGGGAAAAAAATAAGCCTACCTTGCAGTATAATCTTGTGAGAGAGACTCTTTAGATGTGTTGCCTTTTCAAATTCCTGGCTTCTTTCTCTTGTGACTCATTATTATCTGTTTCTTTGAAATGCTGAGTGAAGTTGTGTAGTTGTGTCTGACTCTTTGCAACACTATGGACTGTAGCCTACCAGGCTCCTCTGTCCATGGGATTTTCCAGGCAAGAATACTGGAGTGGGTTGCCATTTCCTTCTCCAGGGGATCTTCCTGACCCAGGGATCGAACTCAGGTCTCCCATCTGAGCCAAAAGGGAAGTTAGTCTTTGTGAAATAAACTACTCTCTGAGATATTAGATATCCACCAATCCACTCCCTGCCCATGTCCCAGAAAAGAAAAATGTTTTAGAGGAGGACAGTGATCAAAGCTGAGACTCAGAAAAGGTTGAAATTAATAGTCTGTGTTTCTTTGGGAATCTCATATTTGCCTATATAATCTAGACTAAAAAAAAGCATGATTTCCATGACAAACAAATATATCATCTTTTTGCTTTTATCATTACAGATGAGTGGCATATTCAAACTTATAAGTGTAGTTAGGAGCACAACATTTGCCTTGCTGGTAATAGTAGATGAGATAAACCAAAGTAACTCTTCTACTGAGGAAACTGGAAAAATCTGATGAAAATATTGTAAAAGCCCCCTGAAAAGAAAAAAAAAAAAAAGTTTAAAAAGCAACTATGCAAGGATAAATAATTAATGATTGTAGAGATCATTATTTGGATGGGGAGGCATTATTAAGTGAAGAGAACCAATGACTCAAGAAGGTTGTTTCCTAATGAGAGCATCTTTACACTTGACTTGATATTTGGGAATATAGTGAAGAGCTGGAAAGCTCTGGGTAATTTTGATAGCCTCAAGGGGCTCAAAGAATGGGAATTGAAGTCCAGGACTATGTAGAGGGAATTATGTGAATGCTCTTCACTTTGAGTTGTGATCCTAAAGAATTATGCCATAGGATAAATGTAACCAGAAATAAATATATAATCAATAAATATATTGTCTAAATATATTGACTAAATCAATATATAGTCAATTAAATTATAATTTAATTTAATTCTGAATTATTTTGATCCCCAAAATGTTTCATACGGTTTCTATAAACAATTTTGGAAAAACAAAGCCTGTACAGTCTACAAACACTATAACAAGAGACAAAGAAAGACATTGTATAATAATAAAAGCATAAATTCAAGAAGATATATCAATTGAAAATATGAATGCACTCAAAATAAGAGCACCTAAATACATAAAGGAAATATTAACAGAGATAAAAAGAGATATTGACAGTAACACAGTAATGTGGGATTTTAACATTCTATATTCTTCTAGGTTTTACAATAAATTGGTCAATTTTCTGGAAACATACCATCTGCCAAAATTAAATCAAGAAAGAAACAGATCATTTTCTGTGGGCAAATCATTAGAAATGAATTAAAATATAATGATAATAAGACCCTGCAAATCAAAGTCCAGGACTGGATGGCTTTACTAGGGCAATATATTAAACATTTAGAGAGGAGGTAACATCTGTCTTTCTGATACTATTCCAAATATTTAGAGAAAAGTATTCTAAACTTGTTCTTTAAGATCAACATCACTCTGATACCAAAACCAGACAGAGCTATTACACACAAAAAGTATAGAAAATTAAAGGCAAATATCACCAATGAACATAGATGCAAAAATCTTCTGCAAAATGTTAGTAACCCAAATTCAACAATACAGTAAAAAGATCATACACCATGATCAAATGGAATTTATCCCAGTAATACAAGAATGGTTCAATATCTGCAAATCAATCAGTGTTATCACATTTATAAATTGAAAAATAAAAATCATATAATTATTTTATTAGATGCAAAATAGTTTTTTACAAAATTCAGTATTAGTTTATGATTAAAACTCTCAACAAAATGGGTATAGAGGGAACACTCCTCAGCAAACTAAAGGCTATGTATGATAAGCCCACAGATAACTTTATACAAACAGTGAAAAGCTGAAAGTATTTCCTGTAAGATCAGGAACAAGATAAGGATCCTGACTCTTGATATTTGTATTCAACTTATTATTGAAAGTAAAAGCCAGAATAATAAAATAAGAAAAGTAAGTAAAAATAGTTCAGATTGGAAAAGAAGAAGTAAAACTGTCACTGTTAGCAGATGACATGACACATACATAGAAAAATCTCAAAGATATTACAAAAAAAAAAAAAACTGTTATAGCTCATCAGTGGATTTGGTAAAGGTGCAGAATACCAAATTAATATAAAAATTAAAACAGTACCATTTTCAAGAATAGACTGCCTAGGAATAAATCTAAGGATATAAAAAAACCTTTACTCAGAAAACTATAAGATACTGCTGAAAAAATTGAAGAAATAAATAAATGGAAAGATACCTATGTTCATGGGTTAAAAGAATTAATATTGTTAAAATAACCATAATACACAAGGCAGTCTACAGATTCAAAGCAATTCCTGTTGATTGCCAATGGCATTTTTCACACAGCTAAAATATACAGTTCTGAAATTTGTGTGGAAACACAAAAGTCCCCAGATAGTAGAAATAAGTATGAGAAAGAAAAACAAAGCTGGAAGTGCCATAACCCTAATTTCAATTATACCGCAAAGTTGCAGCAATCAAAAGAGTATGGAACTGGCACAAAAACAGACACACAGATCAACGGAACAGAATAAAGACCTCAAAAATGAACCCCCATTTATATGGGCAATTATTCAGGAAAAAGGAGACAAGAATATTCAATAGGGAAAAACAATCTCTCCAATAAGTGGTGTTGAGAAAATGGACATCTACATGCAAAAATATTAAACTGAACTACTCTCTCATGCCATGAACAAAATTAAATTTAAAATAGAAAAGTCAAACACAAGACATGAAGGCATACAGTTCCTGTAATAAAATACAGGCAGTACAGCCTCTGACATTGGTCTTAGTGAATATTTTATTGAGTATTCTCCTCAGGCCAGGAAAACAAAAGCCAAAATAAGCAAAAGGGGTTAATTTTATTTTTTTTTTATTTTTTTTTATTTTTTTTTTGACGGTGTTAGGAAATGTTTATTGTGGTAATGTGAATAACAGTGCAAATCTACATATGCTTCAAAAATATTTGTTGAAAACAGATCTAATAGTTATGTGAATTTGAAACCTTTTATCTTACATTGAAAAATTACACTAATGAAGACAACTCTGAATAAAAAAAAAATATGCTGAGCTTTTTTTTTTTTTTAATGAGCTCTGGCAAGTAATACTGTCTATGGTTAAATGTCAAAACACACATGTAACTATTAGACTGTATTTACTATCAATCCAATTACTCTCTCTTCAGTTTCTTGTTTGCATTAGGATGGCAAATGAAGTACAAAATTTCAATTTCAAATGTGCATATAACATTAACTGTGCCTTTTTTTTTTTTTTTGGCATTTACCACAAGTAAATTATTTGAGTATTCTTTAAAAGAAGAACTATTTTTTTTTTTTGTAATTAGTTTTTTTTTTTTTTCCAGTGGGTTTTGTCATACATTGATATGAATCAGCCATGGATTTACATGTATTCCCAATCCCGATCCCCCCTCCCACCTCCCTCTCCACCCGATTCCTCTGGGTCTTCCCAGTGCACCAGGCCGGAGCACTTGTCTCATGCATCCCACGTGGGCTGGTGATCTGTTTCACCATAGATAGTATACATGCTGTTCTTTTGAAATATCCCACCCTCACATTCTCCCACAAAGTTCAAAAGTCTGTTCTGTATTTCTGTGTCTCTTATTTTAAATAAATCATTTTGCAAAATGAAGGAAACTCATCCACAAAATAAAAAGGCCAGTTACTTTTGGGAAAAGATATTTGGAAATATTATATCTGATAATGGGTTAATATACAAAATTAAAGAAATAGCTCATACAACTAAACATGAAAAAAATAACCAATTAAAATTTGGCAGAATATCTGAATAGACATTTTTGTAATGAAGACATACAGATGACCAAAAGAAATCTAAAAAGTGCTAAACATCACTAATCATCAGAGAAATGCAAATCAAAACTATAATCTGATATCACCTTATACATGGCACAGTAGCCATTATAAAAAGGATAACGAATAACAAGTGTCTGTCAGGATGTGGAGAAAAGGGAACACTTGTGAAATTTTGGTGGGAATGTGAATTAGTGTAACCACTATAGAAAACTTCAAAAAGCCACTATGGTGAACTTCAAAAAATTAAAAATAAAACTAGGCAGCAATTCCACTCTTTGGGATTTTCCCAAAGACAATTAAAGCACAAATTGGAAATGATATTGTTGTTCTTCTGTCACTATGTCGTGTCTGACTCTTTTTGACCCTGTGGACTGTAAGCCCAGGCTCCTCTGTCCTCCACTATCTCCCAGAGATTGTTCAAATTCATGCCCATTGAGTTGGTGATGCTATATAAGCATCTCATCTTCTGTGGCTCCCTTCTCCTTTTGTCTTCTATCTTTCCCAGCACCAGGTTCTTTTCCAATGAGTCAGCTCTTTGCATCAGATGACCAAAGTATTGGAACTTCAGCATCAGTCCTTCCGATGAATATTCAGGACTAACTTCCTTTAGGATTGACTGGTTTGATCTCCTTGCAGCCCAAGGGACACTCAAGAGTCTTCTAAAGCATCAGTTCTTTGGTACTCAGCCTTCTTTATGGCCCAACTCTCACATCTGTAGAAGACTACTAGAAAAACCAAGCTTTGACTATACAGATCTTTGCATCAAAGTAATGTCTTTGCTTTGTAATACATTGTCTAGTTTTGTCATAGCTTTTCTTCCAAGGAGCAAACATCTTTTAGTTTCATGGTTGCAGTCACCATTGCAGTGATTTTGGAACCCAGGAAAATGAAATCTGTCACTGCTTCCACTTTTTCCCCTTCTATTTGCCAGAAAGCAATGGGACTGGATGCCATCCAAGATCTTTTTTTTTTTTTTTTAATGTTGAGTTTTAAGCCAGCTTCTTCACTCTTCTCTTTCACCCTCAAAAAGAGGCTCTTTAGTTTCCTCTTCACTTTCTGCCACTAGAGTAGTATCATGTGCATATCTGAGGTTGTTGATATTTCACCCTGCAATCTTGTTATTCCAGCTTGTGATTCATCCAGCCTGGCGTTTCACATGTTGCACTCTGCATACTTGCTAAATAAACAGGGTGACAATATACAGCCTTGTCATACTCCTTCCCCAAGTTTTGAACTAGTCCTTTGTTCCATGTCTGGTTCTAACTGTTGCTTCTTGATCTGCATACAGGTTTCTCAGGAAACAGGTAAGATGGTCTTGTATTTCCATTTTTAAAAAATTTGCCAAAGTTTGTGGTGATCCACACAGTCAAAGGTTTTAGCACTGTCAATGGAGCAGAAGTAGATGTTTTTCTGGAACTCCCTTGCTTTATTCATGATCTAATAATTGTTGGCAATTTGATCTTTGGTGCCTCTGCCTCTGCTAAGCCCAGACTATACATCTGAAAGTTCTCAATTCATAGGTTGCTGAGACCTAGCTTGAAGGACTTTGATTATCACCCTTACATTCATCACAACGTGATTTACAGTAGCCAAAATATGGACACAATCACTGATAGATGAATAGATAAAGAATATATATATATATGGAATATATATATAATGGAATATTATTCACCTACAAAAAGAATGAAATCTTGCCATTTGTGACAACATGGATAGATCTAGAAGATATCATGTTAAGTCAAACAAGCCAAACAAAGAAAGACAAACAATGTATAATTTCACTTATATGTGAAAATTAAAAAAAATGAACAAACACAATGAAACAAAAACAGTTTTATAGATATAGAGAAGAAACAGGTGGTTACTAAAGAGGTGGAATGTGAGGGGAGTAAAGAAATGGATAAGGGAGATAAAGAGTTACAAAATTGCAATTATAAAATAAACAAATCATAGGAATGAAATGTGTGAGAAATATATGGTAACCTATCATGACTGATTTATCATGGTGATCAGTTTGAAATTTATGGAAATATAGAATAACTGTGTTGTGTAACAGGAAATGAAAAAATATCCTAGACCTCGCATTATTTCTATGAACAATTTTGTAAAGCAATGCCTAGTACACAATAAACAATAACCAGACATATCTGGAGAAAATATACTATTAGAAAAACAAATATAAGCAATGGAACATTAAAAACAGACCAATAGAAATACTCAATACTCACATTATCATGCACAGATACCAACATTGTGCTCAGTTTTAGAGATAAGATGATGACATAGAAATAAGACTTAATCTATTCAATCCTTCCTCCCTAAACTGATAAATGAAGTAGGATAACAGAAAAAAAAAATGTCCAGATAATATCTTCCAAAAAAATCAAGTGATAATATTTTTCTAAAGATATCAGATGCTATGTTAAGAAAAATATTAATAGAGAAGAGGCCAGTCCATCAAGAGTAATTATAAAATATTAATGCTATTTTTCCCAAAAGGAAATCCCACACTTTAATTGAATACTCAATAGATAGATCTGTGACAGCCATTGAAGCTGTGTTAAACCTTGAAGTTTTCATTATGAATATACCCAGCAGGGGATGGAAGCAAACAGTGAGTATGATAAGGCAAACTAGGCCTTCTAAATCTCAGAAATTTTCTGCGAAATGTAAAGGTTTACATTGAGTAAAATTTGATCACAACAGAATAGAAATTCTTCATACAGATAACTCTGATATTGAAGCAGAGAGATTCCTTGTTGGCATGAAATAAGAAAGGACATATGTCTGAAAGTATTGAAGAAACTACCTTAATAAGAGATCATTATCTTGAAGACTCTAAAGTCAGAAATTCCACTCTTGGGTATATAGTCAAAGAAAATGATATTGAAGTGATATCTGTACTCCCAAGTTCATTACAGCCAAGAAATGGAAACAATCTAAATGTCTTTAATTGGATGAACAGATAGAGAAAATATGGTATACATATACACAATGGAATATTATTCAGCTATTCATAATAAGGAAATGCTGATATTTGCAACCACATGGATAGAATTTGAGGGCATTATGCTAAATTATATGTCAGCAAGAGAAATACAAACATTGTATATCACATATATGCAAAATGTAAAAAAAAAAAAAAAAAAAGCTTATTTCATGGACAGAGGCTAGAATGTGATTGTCAGGGACCCGGGGCAAGTTTATGTAGTGTTTGAAAACTAATGGCTGAGAAACATCTGGTTCTGACAGAAAGCACTGGGTTATAGTTTATAGAGGCCAGCCCAGCAGCAAGGGGTAGGACTGGTGGAAAGTACAGGAGAGAGAAACACAGACCAGACCAACAGCCCCAAAGGAATAGAAAGAAAACTGCCATCCCACATAAATAAAACAAAGAAATAAGAAAATGGTAGCAGAAAAAATTACTGCCAGCTAGAGTTAAAATCTATCATTAACATATTTCAAGAATTGAGGATGGAAGAAGATATTTTTAGACAACAAAATGAGAAAAAATTTGTGACCCTGACCCACAGACCTCTCATAAAAGCAAGAGAAAGGGATGTTTTTATCAGAGAAGAAAGAGAATCTTAGAGGGAAAGCTCAAGAGGTGAAAAAGAACAGAAAGCAATTGTTGTTCAGTCAGTCAGTCATGTCTGACTCTTTGCAACCCCATGGACTTCAGCACACCAGGCTTCCCTGTCCATCACCAACTCCTGGAGCTTGCTCAAGCTCATCTGTTGAGTCTGTGATGCCATCCAACCATCTAGTCCCCTGTCATCCCCTTCTGCTGCCTTCAATCTTTCTCAGCATCAGGGTCTTTTCTAAGGAGTCAGCTCCTCACATCAGGTGGCCAAAGTATTGGAGCTTCAGTATCAGACCTTCCAATGAATATTCAGAATTGGTTTCATTTAGGAATGACTGGTTCACTCTCTTTGCATCCAAGGGATTCTCAAGAGTCTTCTCCAACACCACAGTTCAAAAGCATCAACTCTTCAGAGCTCAGCCTTCTTTATGGTTCAATTCTCACATCCAAACATGATTACTGGAAAAACCATAGCTTTGACTTTACAGACTTTTCTTGGGACAGTAATGTCTCTGGTTTTTAATATACTGTCTATGTTTGTCATTGCTTTCCTTCCAAGCAGCAATCGACTTAATTTCATGGCTGCAGTCACTGTCCACAGTGATTTTGGAGCCCAAGAAAATAAAGTCAGTCACTGTTTCCATTGTTTCCCCATTTATTTGCCATGAAGTGATGGAACCAGATGCCTTACTTTTTTAAATCTTTTAAACGACTTTATTGAGACAAAATTCCCCTACTATATAATTCACCCATTTAAAGTATACAGGTCAGTGGCTTTTAGTATATTCACAGAATTGTGTGTCTATCACCACTATAAATTTTAGAACATTATTGGTGGTGGTGATGGTGGTCTAGTTACTAAGTCATGTCTGACTCTTGTGACCCCATGGACAGTAGCCCACCAGGTTCCTCCATCCATGGGATTTCCCAGGCAAGAATACTGGAGTGGGTTGCCATTTTCTTCTTCAGGGGATCTTCCTGACTCAGGGATCGAACCAGGTCTCATGGATTGCAGGCAGATTCTTTACCGACCCCAGAAAACTTTGAACTTTAAGTCTCCGCTTCTCAATACTTTTAAATTCTTCAGGTCTGCTGCTGCTGCTGCTAAGTCACTTCAGTTGTGTCCGACTCTGTGTGACCCCATAGATGGCAGCCCACCAGGCTCCCCCATCCCTGGGATTCTCCAGGCAAGAACACTGCCTCCAGGTCTAGGCAACTACTAATTTTCTGCTTTATGTTTCTACAAAGTTGCCTATTATGTACACTTTATAAAAATTGAATTATAGAACACGTGGTCCTTTATACAATGGAATATTATTCAGCCACAAAAAAGATTTTGATTTTTCAATGATGAGTTTTAAGCCAGTTTTTTCACTCTCCTCTTTCACCCTCATTAAGAGGCTCTTTAGTTCCTCTTTGCTTTCTGCCATATGGGTGGTGGCATCTGCATATCTGGGGTTATTGATATTTCTCCTGGCAATCTTGATTCCACCTTGCTTTATCCAGCCCAGCATTTCACATGATATACTCTGCATCTAAGTTAAATAAGAGGGTGACCATATACAGCCTTGATGTACTCCTTTCCCAATTTGGAACTAAACAGTTGTTCCATGTCTGGTTCTGTTGTTTCTTAATCTGCATAGACGTTTTTCAGAAGGTAGGTATGGTGGTCTGGCATTCCCATATCTTTAAGAATTTCCAAAATTTTCTATGATTCACACAGTCAAAGTCTTTAGTGCAGTCAATGTACTAGACATTTTTCTAGAATTTTCTTGTTTTTTCTATGAGCCTACAGATGTAGACATTTTGGTCTCTGGTTCCTCTGCCTTTTCCAAATCCATCTTGAACAGCTAGACGTACTTGGTTCATGTACTGTTTAAGCCTAGCTTTTTGAGCATTGCTGGTCATAGCAAACACCTGCTTTCAACAACACAAGAGACAACTCTACACATGGAAATCAACAGTAGTCAATAATGAAATCAAATTGACTACATGCTTAGCAGTGGAAGATGGAGAAGCTCTATACAGTCAGCAAAAACAAGACCAGGAGCTGACTGTGGCTTAGATTATGAACTCCTTATTGTGAAATTCAAACTTTAAGAAAGTAGGGAAAACCTCTACACCATTCAGGTATGATCTAAATTGAATCCCTTACAATTATACAGTGGAAGTGACAAATAGATTCAAGGGATTAGATTTGATAGAGTGCCTGAAGAACTATGGTAGGAGGTTTGTAACATACAGGAGGTGGTGATCAAAACCATCCTCAAGAAAAAGAAATACAAAAAGGTAAAATGGTTGTCTGAGGAGGCCTTGCAAATAGTTGAGAAAAGAAGAGAGGTAAAAGGCAAAGGAGGAAAGACATACCCATCTGAATACACAGTTACAAAGAATAGCAAAGAGAGATTTAAAAAAAAAAAAAAAAAAAACGCCGTCCTAATTGAGCACCGAAGAATTGATGCTTTTGAACCGTGGTGCTGGAGAAGACTCTTGAGAATCCCTTGGACTGCAAGGAGATCCAACCAGTCCATCCTAAAGGAAATCAGTCCTGAATATTCATTGAAAGGACTGATGCTGAAGCTGAAACTCCAATACTTTGGTCACCTGGTGTGAAGAGTTGACTCATTTAAAAAGACCCTGATGCTGGGAAAGATTGAGGGCAGGAGGAGAAGGGGACAACAGAGGATGAGATGGTTGGATGGCATCACCGACTCAATGGGCATGAGTTTGGGTAAACCCCAGGAGTTGGTGATGGACAGGGAGGCCTGGCATGCTGCAGTTCATGGGGTCACAAAGAGTCGGACACAACTGAGCGACTGAACTGAATGGATCAATGCAAAGAAATAGAGGAAAACAATAGAATGGGAAAGATTAAAGATATCTTCAAAAAATTAGAGATACCAAGGGAACACTGCATGCAGAGATGGGCTCAATAAAGGACAGAAATGGTATGGACCTAACAGCATCAGAAGATTTTAAGAAGAGGTGGCAAGAATACACAGAAGAACTATACAAAAGAGATCTTAATGGCCCAGATAACCACGATGGTGTGATCACTCACCTAGAGCCAGATTTTTGGAGTGCAAGGTCAAGTGGGCTTAGGAAACATCACTACAAAGTTAGTGGAGATGATGGAATTCTAGTTGAGCTATTTCAAATCCTAAAAGATGATGCTGTGAAAGTGTTGCACTCAATATGCCAGCACATTTGGAAATCTCAGCAATGGCCACAGGACTGGAAAAGGTTGGTTTTCACTCCAGTCCCAAAGAAAGGCAATGCCAAAGAATATTCAAACTACCACACAGAAATCAATGGAAACATAATTATATGTGGCCACGTTGTCTTTAAATATGGATCCCTAACCTCACATCCCAGTGTTAATACCAGGGTTCTAGACAGCCTGTTCCCAAACCCTCAAAACCACCACCACATACCTTCCTATTTTCTCTTTGTGGAAAGTCTTTTTTTTTTTTTTGCTTTAATTCATGAGAATTGTTACAACCTGCATTTCTACAAACTGTGGTATATGCTATTAATATTATCAACACAGTCAATAATCGTGATTTCTTCTGCACTTCCTAATTCCTCTCCATAGCTGTTACTGTGAGGTCAGCTTGACTCACTTTCCTTTACAGGGAATTGCAATAATGTACCAAATGATGAGAGAATTTTCCAAGCCTAACTGTATTCTTTGATGAACAGTTAATATTGGAAAATACAGAAACTGAATGTCTTAACTGCTGTCAGCTAGATGAAGCCTTTTGTCACAGCACAGCCTGATAGAAATGTGTATCCCGAATACTTATATACCAACACTATTTCATGTCAGATACTGATTTGGTGCCACTGGACACTCACCTTTTTCTGAAATTACAGAGAGTTTCTATTTTGAATGTTTAGGAGATATCAGAAATAAAATCATTTCTACTTCTTTCTTCCAGATGGATTTTCCTTTATCAAATACATGGCTGAATGGTATTGAAAACCAGTTTTCCCCTAAGGAAAAGTAGAATAGACTGGAGTATGTGAACTGAGATTTGCTGCCTTAGAGAATGATGCCTTTGTTATTAGGTTCATGCTAGGAGCTTAATTACCTAACAATTCACTCAGGGGAAGAAGAGGAATAATAAGAAAAAAGAAATTTTCCTTATTGAACATGATTTTAATTTCATTCCTCTTGGTGCTTTTCTCACTTTCAACAGAGAAACGTTAAATCAGTCACTGAGGTGATTACCTCCTATGCCTTAAGCACAAAGGCATCAATTTGCCAAACATCACCCAAGATGACATATGTGGTTGCAGTTTTTCATTGATAATAAAGACTCCTCCAAACAAAGATTATCAACTAGTATGAATTGATACTTTAATCTTTTTAGCTTTGCTAATCATAATCATTTTCACTTAGCATCAAAAAAATACAACTCAAGTGTGCTAGATGTCCCAGCCATTTTATTTCCACTGTAGTGTTCATTCCATCTTTGTACAGCAGGTAAAGCTGTGTCTTCCTCCCTCATATAGGGAAGTAGGTTCCATCAGGTGTGTATTTGGTTGGTCTGTCCTATCATGGAAGCTTTCAGTTACATTAGAGTGACAGAGAAAGGAAATGTACAGTTAGATTACTGAACTTACAAAGAAGGATCTAATATATAGTGTCTGCATATTGGAAGATCATTTAAAACATGCAAATTTGAAGAATCGATAAGAATCTTCAAATACACCATGGCCTGTGGTTTTCACAACATCCTTATGCAGTTTATACTATTATTCTTTAGTGCCTTCAATCCTCATTTTCAGTTGTAGGAGAGAACATGATTGTTCATATGTTTCTTAAGCCTTCTCTAATAATGAAAAATAAGTCAGTTCAGTCCTCAGTCGTGTCCGACTCTTTGTGACCCCATAGGATTGGAATGAAAACTGACTTTTCCAAACCTAAGGCCATTGGTAAGTTTTGCAAATGTGATGGCATATTGGGCACAGCAATTTCACAGCATCATTTAGGATTTGAAATAGCTCAGCTGGAATTCCATCACTTCCACTAGCTTTGTTCGTGTGATGCTTCCTAAGGACTACTCGACTTTGCATTCCAGAATGTTCGGCTCTAGGTGAGAGATCACACCGTCATGGTTATCTGGGTCATTAAGATATCTTTTGTATAGTTTTTCTGTGTATTCTTACCACTTCTTCTTAATATCTTCTGCTTCTGTTATGTTCATACCATCTCTTTCCTTTATTGTGCCCATCTTTGCATGAAATGTTCCCTTGGTATCTCTGATTTTCTTGAATGGATGTCTAGTTTTTCCCATTATATTGTTTTCTTCTATTTCTTTGCATTGATCACTTAAGAAGCCTTTCTTATCTCTCTTTGGTATTCTTTGGAACTCTGCATTCATATGGGTATGTCTTTCCTTTTCTCCTTTGCCTTTCACTTTTCTTCTTTTCTTAGCTGTTTGGAAGGTCTCTTCAGACAATCATTTTGCCTTTTTGTATTTCTTTTTCTTGGGTATGGTTTTGATCACTGCCTCCTGTAAAATGTCATAAACCCTGTCCATAGGTCTCCAGGCACTTTTGGCTGTCAGATCTAATCTCTTGAATCTTCCACTGTAGCTTCCACTGTATAATCATAACTTCCATGGTAAAATCATAACTTCCACTATATAATCATTTAAGGGATTCAGTTTAGGTCACACCTGCATAGTCTAGTGGTTTTCCCTACTTTCTTCATCTTAAGTCTGAGTTTTGCTATAAGGAATTCATGATTTGAGCCACAGTCAGCTCCTGGTCTTGTTTTTGCCGACTGTATATAGAGCTTCTCCATCTTTGGCTGCAGACTATAATCAATCTGATTTCAGTATTGACCATCTGGTGATGCCATGTATAGAGTCATCTTTTGTGTTGTTGGAAGAGGGTGTTTGCTATGACCAGTGTCTTCTCTTGCTAAAACTCTGTTAGTCTTTGCCCTGCTTCATTTTGTACACCAAGGACAAACTTGCCTTTTCCTCCAGATACCTCTAAATTTCTACTTTTGCATTCCAGTCCCTTATGATGAAAAGGACATCTTTTTTTGGTGTTTGTTCTAGAAGGACTTATAGGTCTTCATAGAACTGTTCAACTTCAGCTTCTTCAGCAGTAGTGGTTAGGCCATAGACTTGAATTATTGTGATATTGAAAAATTCATATGATCACATATTCAGTCTTCAGAAGTTGCTCAGTTGCTCAGTCTGACTCCTTGTGATTCCATGGGAGCCAAGCAGGATACTTTGTCCATGGGATTCACCAGACAAGAATACTGGAGTGTGTTGCTATTTCCTAAATCAGGGGATCTTTCCAACTCAGGGACTGAAACTGGGACTCTTGTGTCTCCTGTGTTGTCAGGCAAATTCTTTACCACTGAGCAACTCTTTAGAATGCTTTGTTTCACAAAGCCTATGAAACTGTATATTGTTTTCAATTTCCATGACAGAATACTCTGCATTATGGTTTTGCTTATATCAATATATGTGTGTATGCAATATATACTCCTTGATATTAATCAACAGTTAAGTCTGAAACTCTAAGCCTCAGAGAATTGCTTGAACAACATAAAGTCCTTTCCACTTTCATTCTTGTCTGTATTTTATCTTATTCAAACATCAAGACATAGAAATATCTAAAAATGATACTTTTTGGAGGGGTTGTTTGTTTTGGTGAGCTTAGGGTGAGTATTTTTACTGAATATGGGCTTAGCACAGAGAAACACATAAGAACCATACATCCACATAAACTGTGTGTTTGTGTTGGGAACGCTATTTGGGATGTTGTCTACAACATCACAATTTGCCTTTTGTAGGAGGACTCAAGGGAGTAACTTCCCTTCAAATTTCTGTGTTTCTTTCCTGAGAAAATGGTTTGTTCTTCTCTTGAGGACATATTTTATTTGCTTCTCTGAGCAGTTATTTTAGACCTTATGATATTCCCCATCTTATTATCCTTTACCATGGACTTCTCTCAATATTTAGGCCTCAATATAATTGAGATATTTCTATAACTTTTCCAAAAAATGACATGTAGATGAAAGAATATAATGCAGTACCACCTTCAATACACTGTTGGAATAAGTAAGTCTCAGAGAGATTAATGAACACATTTTTAAAATCAGTATTGAGCTTCCATGATTAACTCAACCTAAATTCTGAAATCTGATTCTTCTGCTTAGAAATCTGGAAATGAGTCACTACAATGCTAGCAAAAAAAGAAGTCTGGATAAGCTACAAAATTGTAACATATTCTGAAGCTACCTGACAGATGAGGTTATAGGGAAAGTAAGGAGCCCAAGGCAGGAAAGGCAGGCCCTAATATGGAGAGATAGGATGTGCAGACTGGAAAACCTGGCCAAAGCACAGAAGTAAGGAGTGGCTGCCATATGTGTGGGTGAAAATAAATCAGCTAAAATTCTAATGACTGCTTGCTAGCAGGGAAGGAAAGGGATGCTGGGAAGCTGAGACACAGGGAAATTAATACTTGAGGTCTCTTTCCCATGGACCTCCACCTAATGTTCCCAAGAGAGTTTAGGGAAAGAGCTGGGCCCAGACAGTATCTCCCTATGTGGGACAGAAGTGCAAGAAGCAGCCAGGTTTGCAGGGAAGCATGAAGCCCACACCCTCCCTCCAACTGTCTTCTATAACATAAATCAATCAAATTCAGCATTAGTAATCAAACAGGAGATCATTATTCCTCACAGTAAGGAAAAAAAAAATCTTGAACAAGTTGAAAAATATCAACTCTCTTAGAATTATCAGAGAATTGAAGTTATAGGTCAAACAGCTGCCCTAAATATTGGAAACATAGATGAATAGAAAACCAAGAATTATCAGGAACAGAAGCTCATGATCAGACATTGACTGTGTGTACCTATAGGAACACCGAAAGTGTGATCCATGAATTTCTGGAGATTCTATGTGGAAGAGATTGAGATAAAAACAACAAACAGTCAAAGTTTATGTGAACAATTGAGATGTCCCTCAGCAGGCAAATGAATGAAAAATGGTGGTATATCCATATAAAAGAATATTGTCAGTAATAAAAAGAAATGAGCTATCGATCCATGAAAACATAGATGAAACTTAAAAAAGCATATATTGCTAAGAAAAAGAAGTTAATATGAAAAACTACTGTATGATTCCAAGTATATGATATTCTAGAAAAATAAAAAACTAAAGAGACAATAAAATATCAGTGGTTTCCCAGGATATGGGGAAAAGGAGAAAAGGCTGAAATCAAAGGGTATTGAAGGCAGGTGGTATAGAGTAAGACAACCATTCTGATACTGTGATGATAGATACAGATCATTATACATTTATCAAAACTCACAGAGAATGGTCCCCAACCTTGGTTCAGATGGTAAAGAATCTGCCTGCAATGCAGGAGACCCAGGTTTGATTCTTGGGCTGGGAAGATCCCCTGGAGAAGGGAATAGCAACCCATTCCAGTATTCTTGCCTGAATCCCATGAACAGAGTAGCCTGGCAGGATATAGTCAATGGGGTTGCAAAGAGTCAGACACGACTGAGTGACTAAACACACTTCAACAGAGAACGGAACTTGAAGAGTGAAGTCTGATGGACTTTAGGTAATAATATGTATCAACAGTCATCTGTCTTTTTCCAGTAGTCATGTATGGATATGAGAGTCGGACCATAAAGAAAGCTGAGCACTGAATAATTGATCCTTTTGAACTGTGGTGTTGGAGAAGACTCTTGAGAATCCCTTGGACTGCAAGGAGCTCCAACCAGTCCATCCTAAAGGAGATCAGTCCTGGGTGTTCATTGGAAGGACTGATGCTGAAGCTGAGACTCCAATACTTTGGCTACCTGATGTGAAGAGCTGACTCATTTGAAAAGACCCTGATGCTGGGAAAGATTGAGGGCAGGAGGAGAAGGGGATGACAGAGGATGAGATGGCTGGATGGCATCACTGACTCAATGGACATGAGTTTGAGTAAACTCCGGGAGTTGGTGATGGACAGGGAGGCCTGGCGTGCTGCGGTTCATGGGGTCGCAAAGAGTTGGACACAACTGAGCGACTGAAATCAGCTGAACTGAGTCATCTGTCTCTTGTAATAAATGTAACAGAAAACGCAAGATGTAAAAAAAATGAGAAAACTATGGAGATGGATGAGGTTGAGGGTAAATGGAAACTCTGCTTTCTGCTCAATTTTTCTGTAAATTTAAAGTCACTCTAAAAAGCAAAGGCTATTACTTAAAATTTTAAAAAGAACATCAAACTACTGCTGGGAGCAACACAGTAGAGATAACCTCATTCTTGAGTATAGATAAACATACTGAAGGGAAATATAAAAGTTGAGGCTAGAAAACAAACACAGAAAATTTCTCTGGACTCTCATCTCACTCTCATCACAAGATGCTGCTAAAAAGATATGACACCTACAGTGCTTATATTGTCAATTAATCTGTGACAAAGCAGCCAAGAATATAGAGTGGGGGAAGCACAGTCTCTTCAATGAACAGTGTGGGGAAGATTGAACATTTACATGCAAAAGAATCAAACTGGACTATTTTCGCACTCCACATAAAAATAAACTCAAAATGGAGTAAAGATTTAAATGCAAAACTAAAACCATAAAACTTCTGGAAGAAACTGGAGGCAATATTCTCAGCAGTATTCCCTTAAACATCAGTCTTTGCAGGATTTGTTTTGGAATTTACCATATAAACATAAGCATATTTCTAGGCTCTCTGTCCTGTTCCATTGAGGTATGTGTCTGATTTGTATCAGTACCATATTGTTTTGATTACCATAGGTTTGTAGTGCAGTTTAAAGTCAAGGAGTGTGATACCACCAAGTTTCTTCTTCCTTGAGATTGCTTTGGCTACTTAGGGTCTTTTTGTTTCCAGACAGTTTGGAGAAATGTGTCTGACTCCTGAGGCAAGGGAAGCAAAAACAAAAGTAAACAAAATGGACAAACTAAAAGGATTTTGCACAACGAAGTATGCTATCAACAAAATGAAAATGCTGCTTACAGAATGGAAGAAGTTATTTGCAAATGGTATATTAAATAAGGGATTGATATTCAAAACAAATAAAGAGCTCATACAACTCAGCATCAAAAAGCAAATAACCTGATTAAAACACAGACAAAGGATGTTGCTTTGAAGAAGGACTACAGATGGTCAACAGGCACATGAAAAGATCTTTGACATCACCAATCGCCATGAAAATGCAAATCAAAACCCGCAAAAGATACTACCTCACACCTGTTTGAATGGCTATCATCAAAAAGACAGCAAATAATAAGCATTGATGAGGATGTCATGCACTGTTAGTCAGAATGCATATTGGTGCAACCACTTGGAAAACAGTGTGGAGGCCTCTCAAAACACTAAAAGTAGAACCACCATCTGCTCTAGCAACTTCACTTTCCTCCTCAGTATACACACACACAAACTGGAATATAATCTAGCCATAAAAAATTAAATCTTGGAATTAGTGACAGCATGGATAGATATAAAGTGTATTATACCAAGTGAAATGTCAGACAGAGAAAGAAAAATGCTGTATAATTTTACTCAGTTGCAAAATCTAACACCTCTTCCAAAAAAATAAAAGAAAGAAAGAAAGAAAAGAGAGAGAAAAAGAAATGGAAACAGTTTCATAGATAACATAAAAAAAAATACGTATTTGTCAGAGGACAGTGGTGCAGACTTGGGTGAAGGGGGTAAAAGTATAAATAGAAAATTCCAGAGAGAAAATAAATAACCCATGGGGATGTAATATACAGCATAAGATCTATGGTCTATAATATTGTAATGACTGGGTGGTGACAGATGGTTACTACACTTATCATGCAAATATCAACTCACTATTTTCTAAATACTAATGTATTTAGCTATATTTCAATAACTTTTAAAAATTAAAAAAGTAAATTGATAAAATCTCATAAAAACTATAGAAAAGAAAATAAGAAAATTAATTGTATGATAACACTAGCACAATTTGAGAGGAAGCAATTGAAAGTAACATTATGAATTTCTTACATTAGAGATGAAGCAGTATAATAATTTGAATGTGATAATAATATATCAAAATTTTATATTGCAAACTCTATGGTAATACTGAAAATGTTAGAAAAATTGTGTAGCTAATTAGCCATAGTGGAGGAAAAATGGATCACAAAATCAAATATTCAATAATCTAAAAGCAAAAAGAAAAAGAACAGAACATAAACAAAACAAAATAGAAAAAATACTAGCAAAATGGTGGACTTGACTTTAACCATACCTATAAATATCTTAAATGTAAATAGTATAAACACATTGATTAAATGATAGAATTTTAATACAGAGTTAAAAAGCAAGACCAAATTATATATAATAGCAATACATTTTGTAGATATAATGTTACAAATTTTAAAAGATAAACCAAAAAAAAAAAAAAAAGACACCTTATTTTAACACTAACCAAAAAATGCTGACGTGTCTGGACATCAAAGCAAGGAATGTACCAGGGATAAAAATGAGAAATAAAACCATGAGAAAGGGACACATTTCTCAAGAAAATAACAATCCTGTGTATCACATAATAGCAGAATTTCAAACACAAGAAGCAAAAACTGTAGAACTGAAGAGATCACAGGTGCATCCATTATGAAAACCAGTGATCCCAACATTCTCCTTAGTCATCAGCAGAGCAGGCTGCTAGAGTTACTATGAACAGAGGAAACCCTAACACCATACTTCAACACTCCACTCAACAACAGCAGACTAACATTTTTTTAGGGAATGTTCACCAATACAGACCACAGCTAAACCTTTAAACATTGTAAAGCTCTGTCTCCATACATAGTGTATTTTTCAACCACAATAAAATTAAACTTGAAATCAGTAACAGAATAGGCATCTGAAAAATAGGCAAATATTTGTTAAACAACATGCCTCTAAGTAGCCCTTATACTTACAAAAAAAGCCAGTACACAGACATGCATAATACATTTACTCCTAATACTCAAACACTGAGAGAAATGCCCAATGAACCATTAGACCATCAAACTTGTAGATCAGCACCAATATTATTTAGCAATAAATAACCAGTTACTGAGCAAAACAGTAAGAAGAATGCAATAACAAGAATGGGTCTTAACATATTGTAATAAAGGAAAAGAATGCAGACTCAAAAAGGTGCACCGTTCATAGATCCATTCACATTCTGCTTTGGAAAAGGCAGTCAGTTCAGTTCAGTTCAGTTCATTTCTGTCGTTCAGTTGACTCTTTGCAACCCCAAGGACTGCAACACACCAGGCTTCCCTGTCCATCACCAACTCCCAGAGCTTGCTCAAACCCATGTCCTTCGAGTTGGTGATGCCATCCAACCATCTCATCCTCTGTCATCCCCTTCTCCTCCTGCCTTCAATCTTTCCCAGCATCCGAGTCTTTTCCAAAGAGTCAGTTCTTCAACTCAGGTGGCCAAAGTATTGGAGCTTCAGCTTCAGCATCAGTCCTTCCAATGAACATTCAGGACTGAGTTCCTTTAGGATTGACTGGTTTGATATCCCTGCAGTCCAAGGGACTCTCGAGAGTCTCTCCTTTACCCTTGGACATGGGGTAACTTTTTTTGGTGGGATCCAATATTCTCCTGTCAATGGTTGTTCAGCAGTGAGTTGCAATTTTGGAGTTCTTGCAGAAGAAGATGGAAAAGACAATAAAAGGGGATCAGAAAACAGGTAAATAGCCACCAGTGACAGGGGTTGGGAAGAGTAGCTGTTTGTAATGGAAGAAAGGGGATATTTTAAGGTAAAGGTTTGAAATGTGTACCTTGATTACTCTAGTACTTACTATGAATCTGCCTGCAATGCTAGAAACCAGGGGTCAGTCCCTGGGTTGGGAAGATTCCCTGGAGAAAGGAATGACTACTCTCTCCAGTTTTCTTGCCTGGAGAATTTCATGGACTGAGGAGCCTAGCAGGCTACAGACCCATTAATTAAAGGATTATGAACACGACAGTTGAGTGTCCTGTATATAGAGCATTTTGTATTCAAAGAGAATAATCTTAGAATATAGCCTATTTACGTTGCAGTTTTAGCATATAAAAAGGAATTTAACTGGAGCCTGAATTCTTTTAAAAATAGAAATTTATATAAGATCTTTATCCCATCTGTTTTGTTTCTTTGTTCCTTGGAGGTCTTTGGGATGTAAATGTACTCTTAACTCTTTCTCTTTTAACTTCCTAATGTAATAACCAGCTGCTAGAGACTTCAGGATCAGTTTCTGAGCCTGTGATCTCAGCCTGCATCTCGGCTTCCCTGGTGGCTCAGATGGTAAAGAGTCTGCCTGCATTGCGGGAGATCTGGGTTCAATCCCTGGGTCAGGAAAATCCCCTAGAGAGGGAAATGGCAACCCAATCCAATATTCTTGCCTGGAAAATCCCATGGAAAGAGGAGCCTGGCAGGCTGCAGTCTATGGGGTTGTAGAGTCGGACGTGACAGAACGACTTTAATCACTACATCACTATTTGCCAACATTCATAGCACAGGGCATTTAGAATGTGAATTCATGTGAAGCAGGAAACTATGCATGGGTTAATGTATGCAAAGTATATCGCAAGACACCTAACATTAAAAAAAATGAAATCTCTTTCAGTCTGCCTTACCGCAGAATAAGCTAAGCTTTTGTACCTGGGAAACAAAATATAACTTCTGTGGGTGATGGCATGGGAGAAGTCTAGTTCTGCCCATCTTTGAAAGCAGGACTAGTTAGACAGGAAAGATTAGAAGCATTATAAGCTATTATGCCATAGGTCTAATGGCAAAACTAAATTGATAGATAAAACCAATTTATTCTAAGGAAACACTGTTTCTTTGCAATGAAAAGAGTTAGCTGGAAAAGATAACTTTGAATTTTTCATTGTTCTTGTAGGAAGAGTTAAATAATTATTCAGAAAAAAAAAAAAACCCAAACTGTGAGAAGTATGTTATTTTCCAAAGATACTTAAGATTTTCAGTCTTAAGAGTGTATCAGCAATGCATTTCAGTTGCTTTCACGGAAGCTGCAGTCTATTTTTGATGACTCTGGAATTCCATACGGCTAAATATTTTAAATTATATTATTACAATGTGTATTTTGTAAGGACATGCATTGAAATCTGTTAAAAATTAAAAGGATCTTCTAAGGTGTATTTGGTTTTATTTGGCATCTTGTGTCTAAGTCTAATGAGGGCAAATTTATATAAAGTTCATGACTCAGTGACCAAAGCATCAACATGAAGTACTTTGTTTTCCGATATAAATTATTTGAAGATGTCAATAGTCTAAATTTAATGTAATTTTTAGTTCATTGATGGGTCATTTTGTCAGTTAACTGTTTTATGAAAAATATTAGAGCTATAAATTTCACTTCTCTTCTAGTAAATGCATCCAGATTCAAGCAAAATAGGGTCCTCACACTACAAACAAGTGTGCACTTAAAGTTCATTATGTAGGCTCAGCATAGAAATGTCAGGGATCCTAGAAAAGAGTATATAGTACCAAAGGAACATTGTTTAGCCAAGTTCTTACTTGTCTTATAAACCTCAGAACATAAATGTATAGCTCCTCCATATAGCTTTATTTAAACTATTTTTTTTAATTTGAAGTTTAGTTAATTTACAATGTATTGTTAGTTTCAGACATACAGCAGCAAAGTAATTCAGTTATAGATATATACATATATTGTTTTTTCTGATTCTCTTCCTTTATTTATTATTACAAAATGTTGAATATATTTCCCTGTGCTATACCGTAGGTCCTTGTTGATTATTTTATATATAGTAGCACATGTGTGTTAAGTCGCTTCAACCATGTTCAACTCTTGTAACCTTATGAACCATAGCCCACCAGGCTCCTCTGTCCATGAGATTCTCTAGGCAAATATAGCAGAGTGGATTGCCACACCCTCGTCCAGGGGATCTTCCTAACCCAGGGATTAAGCCCCTGTCTGTCGCATCTCTGCTTTGGCAAGCGGGTTCTTTATCACTAGTAACACCTGGGAAGTCCATATGCAGTAGTATGCATCTGTTAATCCCAGACTCCTAAGTTAGCCCTTAACCCCTTTGATACACATGTTCATTTTTTCTATGTTTGTAATATATTTCTGCTTTGTTTATAAATTTGTTTATATGACTTTTTTAGATTCCATGTATAAGTGGTATCAGGTGATATTTATCTGACTTACTTCACTTAGTATGATGATCTCTAGGTCCATGCTGCTTCAAATTGCATTATTTCATTCTTTTTATGACTGAGTAATATTCTGTTTTATATATGTACTACATCTTCTATATCCATTCCTCTGTTGATGGATATTTAGGTTCCTTCCATATCTTGACTATTGTAAATAGTGCTGTTATGAACAGTGAGCTGCAAATATGCTTCTGAATTAGAGTTTTCTCCAGATATATGTCCAGAAGTGGGATTCCTGGGACATTAGGTAGTTCTAATTTTAGTTTTTTAAGAAACCTCCATACTGTTCTCCATAGTGACTGCAATAATTCACATTCCCACCAACAGTGTAAGAGGGCTCCCTTTTATACACATCTTTTCCAGGCTTTATTATGTATAGGCTTTTTTTAACAGTGCCATTCTGACTCTTGTGAGGTAATACCTCATTGTGGCTTTGATTTGCTTTTATCTAGTAAATAGAAATATTGACCATCTTTTCATTTTTTTTAAGATTATTATTTTTTTCATTTTTTTTATTAGTTGGAGGCTAATTACTTTACAATATTGTAGTGGTTTTTGGATAAGAAAGCTATGGTACATATACACAATGGAATATTACTCAGCCATTAAAAAGAATTCTTTTGAATCAGTTCTAATGAGATGGATAAAACTGGAGCCCATTATACATAGTGAAGTAAGCCAAAAAGATAAACACCAATACAATATACTAATGCATATGTATGGAATTTAGAAAGATGGTAATGATAACCCTATATGCAAGATTGACCATCTTTTCAAATGCCTGTCAGCCATCTGCATGTCTTCTTTGAGAAATGTCTGCTTAGCTCTTCTGCCTATTTTTTAATAAAGGACTTGTCTACTAAGGCAAGGCTATGCCAAATAAGGATAGTGTCTACTTTCAATTATTCCATTTATGTAAGCTACCCCTTAGTACTCATCCAAAATGAATAAATATTATGCATTTTAAAGATAAATCTTTACAAGTCATCTGTTATATCAAAATATTAAATTGTATCTGTATAACGTTATGCTCAAAATCCTTCAAGCTAGGCTTCAGCAATGTGTGAACTGAGAAATTTCAGATGTACAAGCTGGGTTTAGAAAAAGCAGAGGAGGCAGAGATCAAATTGCCAAATTTTTTGGAGCATAGAGAGTAAGGTAATTCCAGAAAAAAACATTTGCTTCTGCTTCATTGACTACCCTAAAGCCTTTGACTGTGTGAATCACAGCAAACTGTGGAAAATTTAAAAGATGTGGGAATACCAGACCACCTTACCTGTCTCCTGAGAAACCTGTTTGCAGATAGAAAAGCAACAATTAGAACCTTACATGGAAGAAATCACTGGTTCAAAATTGGGAAAGAAGTACATCAAGGCAAAATATTGTTATCCTGCATATTTAGCATTCATGCAGTGTACATCATGCAAAATGTCAGGCTGGATGAATCAAAAGCTGGAATCAAGATTGCCAGAAGAAATAACAACAACCTCAGACATGCCAATCATACCAGTCTAATAGAAAGTATAAAAAGGAATTAAAAGTGAAGTTGAAAAGTAAGTAAAGAGTTTCTTGATGAGGTTGAAAGAATAAAGTGAAAAAAACTGATTTAAAACTCAACATTCAAAAATCTAAGATCATGGCATCCAGTCCCATCACGTCATGGCATATAGACGGAGAAAAAGTGGCAGCAGTGACAGATTTTATTTTCTTGAGTCCAGAATCACTGTGGATGGTGACTGCAGCCATGAAATTTTTTTTAAAAAAGTGCTTGCTCCTTGGAAGAAAAGCTGTGACGAACCTAGACAGCATAGTAAAAAGCAAAGGCATCACTTTGCCAACAAAGGTCTGTCTAGTCAAAGGTATGACTAGTCATGTATGGATGTGAGAGTTCAGTGCCAAAGAACTGATGCATTCAAATTATGGTGTTGGAGAAGACTCTTGAGAGTCCCTTGGGCTCCAAGGAGAAGAAACGAGTCAATTCTAAAAGAAATTAATCCCGAATATTCATTGGAACAACTAACACTAAAGCTGAAACTCCAATACTTTGGCTACCTGATGCAAAGTGCAGGCTCATTGTAAAAGCCCCTGATGCTGGGAAAGATTGACGGTAAAAGGAGAAGGAAGCGGCAGACAATGAATGGGTTAGACAGCATGACCGACTCAGTGAACATGAATCTGAGCAAACTCTGGGAGATACGAAGGACAGGGAAGCCTAAAGTGCTGCAGTCCATGCAACTGAACAACAACTATCTTATCCAGTTTATATTCTATTTCATATAATTTATTTTCCATCACTAGAAGTATTTTGAAGTTATTGCAAATTCTGGATTCCAGAAAAAAATTATCAGGCATGCAAACAATGTGGATCAGTCAAAAGACTGGGAAACAACAGATGTAATGACACTAGCAAACTAGGATGAAAATCATGTTATAAATATGCTCTATGTGTTAAGGTAAAAGAAACCATAACCATGGTAAGATTCTTTGTTTCAAAATGTACTGATAGCAATATAGTCACTGCAGCTTTCTTACGATTAGTGTGGCTTATATTTTTTCCATCTTAAAATATTAAACCATCTTTGTCTTTATAATAAAAATATGTTTTTGTAGTTTTCATCCAGTCTGACATTATCTCCAATGTATTTTGAGTGGTTAGTTTTTATACATATAATGTAATCATATGTGTTTATATGGATTTAAATGTATCATTTTCCTGGTTTTCAATTTGAGATATATATATATATACATATAATATATATATATATAATTTTCTTGGTTTCTTTGGATGGGTTGACATTTATGTTATTCTATTTTAAAAGCTATTAGACTTTAGCCACCTTCTCCTTCTCAATGTATTATTGTATACATATTATTTGTTCTTAACTTCTGATACCTTTTCATGAATTAGTGTTATAACATTTCATAAATAATGTAAAAATCAAAAACAAGTGACTAACCCTCACTAAGTTTTTGCACAGTTGTTGTTACACATATTATATCTATATATTAAAAACTTCATAATGCACGTGTGCTAAGTCACTTTAGTCATGTCCAACTCTTTGTGACCCTAAGGACTTCAGCCCACCAAGCTCCTCTGTCCAAGGGATTCTCCAGGCAAGAATACTGGAGTGGGTAGCCATGCCCTCTTCCAGGGCAAACTTCATAATATACAGCGATTAATTTTGTCTATATATAGAAAAGTATTTTGACTATACATAGAAAAATCCTAGTTGAATAGCTCTTGTCCTTACTTCATTCAGTTTTTTGGCCTGCATTGTTTTCAGCAAGAATTAATGGATTTTAAATCACTATTCCCTTGTGTTACCGTCTTGTTTTATTGTAGTGATCCATGGTCTGGTTTTGGAGGCCTTCTCTAGATTGGAATTCATTAAGGATCTTGGATCTGTGTGTGTGTTTCCCTAATTTAGAAGAAATATCACCTAATACATATTCAATTTTTTTCCTAGCTTATCATTTATAAACCCTAGTTTATCATTTACCTCTTCTTCTGGGTCTCAAGTTGTCCATATGATATTGTCCTCAGGTTGTCAAGATTTTATTCATTTTTTCACTAATTTTTTCTCATCTTCCCACCCTCAAATGTTTTTATCTGCAGTTTCTAGTATACTTTTAGGCCCACTGAGTGATTTTTTTCCCACATATTCTAATTTCTAGTTAGAGAATTTCAATTTTGTTACAAGATTTTCTAACTTCTTTCTGATATCATACTCTTCACTTATTTTATTTGTCTTTTACTTTACTTCCATAAGTAGGAATATAGTATATGCTTTAAAATAATTGTCAATTTCAATATCACTGTCATTTCTCAGTGGTAAAGAATTCTCCTGCCAATGCAGGAGACGTGGGTTTAATCCCCGTTTCAGGAAGATCCCCTGGCAAAGGAAATGGCAACCTACTCCAGTGTTCTTGTCTGGAGAATTCCATGGACAGAGGAACCTGGTGGGCTACAGTCCCATGGAGTTGCAGAAGGGTCTTAGCAACTAAACAACATCATTGCTGGGTCTGCTTATATGCTGTTTCCCTGCTATATAAAGTATTAGACCCAGTTTTGCGTATAGTGTTTTAAAGAAATGAGATTTGTGTTTTATGCCCTTAAAAGCTGTTGATTGTTATTTTTTTCCTAGAAGTCAGTTAATTTCCATCGACCATTTTGATACTTGTTTTTAAGCCTCGACAGACAAAGTCTACATGAGTTTGACTTGGAACTCCTCTGATAACCCAGGTGTTATGAGAATCCAATCCCCACACCTCTGTTCTCTGCAGTTTTCCATCTTTGGTATTTCTGTTCCTCTTACAGTTACCAGAGGCCTTTCTCTTCCAGGTCATGGGACATAGCTTTTCATGGGCTGCTAAGTGTGCAGCCAGGGACTTTGCGGTAAGTCTATGTAATTCTGAGCCACCCGTCTCCAAGTGTTAGTCACTCAATCATGTCCAACTCTTATGACCCCATGGATTGTAGCCTGTCATGGGATTTTCCAGGCAAGAATACTGGAGTAGTGGGTGGCCATTTCCTTCTCCAGGGAATCTTCTCAACCTAGGCACTGAGCACAGATCTCCCACATTATAGGCATATTCTTTACTGTCTGACCCCCAGGGAAGACTCAGTTCAGTTCAGTTCAATTCAGTCGCTCAGTTGTGTCCGACTTTTTGTGACCCCATGAATCGCAGCACGCCAGGCCTCCCTGTCCATCACCAACTCATGAGTTTACTCAAACTCATGTCCATCGAGTCGGGAAGACTCAGAGGCCTGCACAAAAGCCAGCAACTCAACGTCCCAGAGCTCTCTTTCCACCCCCTCACCTCTACAAGACTGTTTATTCTGTTAAGCATATCCTTCCTGCCCTTCATTCTGAAATGTACTTCTAGCCAAAAAGCCACTTTGATATGTTGCCTGTTTCCTATTCTCAGAGATCACATTATCATCTAACCTCTGAAAAGACTTGCTTCATATCCTCCCCAGGTGCATGTTTTCTGAAGGCAGAATGGCTAGACTGGTGGTAGATACTTCATTATGACTAGAATCAGGTACAGAATTTATCAGTTTTTTTAATCAGTATTAATTATGACAGGTTGTAAAAGAAAAGTGTGAAGGTATGATTCCTTATTAGTCTCTGGAAAAGCTAATGCTCTATTACTACTATTTCTATCTAAAACAATGGAATTCACTATTGAAGTCAAAGTTTCAGAGTTTCTTTTAAGGTATGTCTTATTATAAAGCCAATTCCATTAATAGATGTAAGACTATTAAGTAATTAAGAAATAATTACAAGAGCCCTGAAAATAAAGTTTCTGTAAAAGAAAAGTGTTTGATTTAGACTTCCACAAATCCTAATATCCACAGTTTCAAAGGACTTTATATTGTGAAGCAAGTGCTCTATTCTCAGAGAGGCTATCATTTATGTGTGGGAACAAAGGAATTTAGACAAGCAAGGACTATGAAAGTATAACACCCACATATCCTTTCTAAAAAAAGTTACTTGAAATATTTCAGTAGCTTGAGAGATGAATGAACCTTTCAAATCAGTGTTTTTATAAAAAGAAGATAAAAAATGAACACTAGAGAAAATTTTAAAAAATTGGGCAAGAGGGAAAAAACTACATATAAGCTAGTTTTAAGGGCAATATATAAAGTAACATGATAGAATTAAAAGCATACATATCTTCATTTATTATTTACACAATGATGGCACATGGATCAAAGGTTTATTCTCCTATGGGACCAAAAATAATGTGATACTGAAAGAGTTGAATATAAGAAATGGGCAATGACTTCCAGTTACAAACGATACAAATTCAACTCCTATCAACTTGAAAGACCCCATGTTAACTTACCTCACTGGGATGTGGACTGGTTTTAGGCATGGCTAATGCAATAGTTCAAAATGATGCTTGAGACAACCTGTCCTTCCTTTCTCCATTCCGGGGCTCTGTGCATCTGTGTGTGTGTGTGAAGTCGCTCAGTCATGTCCAACTCTGAGACCCCATGGACTGTAGCCTACCAAGCTCCTCTGTCCATAGGATTTTCCAGGCAAGAGTACTGGAGTGGGCTGCCATTTTCTTCTCCAGAGGATCATCCCCACCCAGGGATCAAACCTGGGTCTCCCGCATTGTAGGCAGACGCTTTACCGTCTGAGCCACCAGGGAAGTCTGTGTATCTCTAACCGACCATCTCCAGGATTCCCGGTGGCTCCATGGAGCCGGAGTTGTTTAGGCTTGATTCATGATCCCACCTGGAATCCTGGAGATGGTGCAGAAAGCTTAAATCACATCGGGTGTCTTCCTTCTAAGAAAAAACTATATCCATAAGATTGGGGGAAAGAGTTCTAAATCAATAAAATAGCAAAACCAGAAGACAAGATAAATTAATAAAACTTTGACAATAGTTGTTTATATTTAACTCATTTCTGTGTGTGTATAATCTATATTGTAAATGATAATCACATACTTTAAATATTAATTAAGAATTGCAGTTTTTTATTACAATGAGGAGAAGAGAGGATTCCTCTAAAATAAAGTGCCTTGAAAACTATAACCAGAGATGAACATTTTTATAATTTAAGTGAATTTATCCCAGAAAAAAACATATTTCAAAATATTGCTGCACTGTCATCTTTAATGACTTCCTAACATTTCATTTTGCACATGGAATTTAAAGTTCTGTCTAATAAAGAACATTGAGATATTTCAATTTCAATATGCAGGTGTGTGTGTTTGTGCATGTATGTAGGGAGAGAGAAAGTTCCTTAAATGCTTAAATTTAGGTGTAAAACCACGTCAAATGAGGAGCATGTCAAAGATTATCCTAAAGCTTCTGATATGTTTAGCATATTTAAATTTTCATTCAATCCAAATAAATTTAGTACTAATAACAAAAATATTGTGAAATATGGAGATTTTCTTTCTCATATTGGGTGTCATTTTTTTCTGGACAATTATGATTAGTCCAGGAGGAAGGATGAGCTGGGTGCTGAGTGGTTAAGTTGGGCTGTGGTGTCGACTTAGTGCAGGCAAATAGCAGACAAAAAGGCTGGAATGATGGCTTTAAGTTTAAGGCAGCATCCATTCATGGTGGATCAGGAAAGCTAGGTTGAAGGCACTGAGCTTCTATTTTACTCAGTGAAGGAAAAAAGAGATGAATAATATTCCCAAGTCTCTTCTTTAGGCAGTGAATTGATTGGAATAGGTAAAATACTGTATGGAGACAAAGAGGAGAATCTTTTATTATTTAGGTTCAGTGCCACTGCTCTCCAGATTTTCTTTGCAGGGAATACTTCAATGTCCTGTTTCTTTCAGGTCTGTACAATTAATTCTGGTATGTTCAGCCCAATACAAAAGGTAAAAATGTCTGTAAATGCAGCTTATGTTCTAAATCTCTCAACTTCAGGTACAAATAGCTTTCTTTTATGGCTCTCTGGATGTGTATCTCTTAGTGCCATATATCCTCTTGATCTTGCAAATACACTGGAGGCTTTATATTACTTCCAAGTAAATTATAACTAAATAGTATAGACTAACGCTATACCTTGAAGCTATAATTCTTTATTAAATGACTCTGTATAACGACATTAACTTAAATGTACTATAAATTTAAACTGTTTCTTTTCTGTTGGGCTTGTAGCAGGATTACTGTAAACAATTTCTACATAGGCCTTGAGCTGATTTATATTGTATGTTGTTTATGCATTGTGCTCCCTCTGTATGTTACCTTCTCTTTCCAAGCCTGGGTTCACTATGGGAAGCAAATAAAACATAAGAAAGTTCTTTCAGATGTTAACCAATAACAACTATTTTTTTCCTTTGCCTTTCAAGACATCAGTTCACTTTATGATTCAGTTAATTTAAAAATATACATCTGAGAATTGAAGAAATAGCTACAGGCACTAAGAATGCCTAGAACCATCATCCCTACTCTTTTTTGTTTGCTACTAAGATTTATTAGAAAAATCATTTTTCCTCTATTTTAAAATTATCTTTAAACTTAGTTTGAGCATTTTGTATCAAGAAAGAATGTAATAAATATTAAAGAAACTGAATGGGAAAGATGAGAAACAATGATAAATATGTTTAAATACTTATCACAATAAACCCTATACTTGAATAATTTTTGAACAAGTAAGAGCCACAAACAGAGCCTACCATCCCTTCAAGGACAAAGCATGTGTCCTAAACTAGAGCTGATTCTGCCCACCCCACAGAAGTGATGAGGTGGGGTCACAAGTAAACAACATCTGCTTATTGAAAGAGGCCAAAATAAAGCTATCAATAAATAACGAAAAGGTCCAAGGGAGTAGATCCAGAAGAAATAGATAAAAGTTTCTAAATGAATAGTTTTGTATTTTAGATTCCACACATAAATGATATATGATATCTATGAAATAGAAACAAACTCACAGAGAACAGACTTGTGGCTGCCAGCAAGAGTGCTAAGGATGGGCTGGAGTAGGAGTTTGAGGTTAGCATATAGAAACTATTATATTTAGGATGGATAAACAACAAGGTCCTACTGTATAGCATAGAGAACTATATTCAATATCCTGTAATAAATCATAATGGAAAAGAATATATATATATATATATATATTTTTTTAATATAAAAAAGTGAAGTGTTAGTCACTCAGTCATTTCTGTCTCTTTGCTACCTCACAGATTGTAACCTGCCAAGCTACACTGACCATGGGATTCTCTAGGCAAGAATACTGGAATGGGTTGCCATTTCCTTTTCCTGGGTATCTTCCTGACCCAGGGATTGGGCCTGGGTTTCCAACATTGTGGGCAGATTCTTTGCCATCTTAGCCACCAGGGAAGCCCTATATTCTTTTACATGTGAATAACTTTGCTCTATACCAGAAACTAACATAGCATGGTAAACCAACCATATTTCCAATATTCATTTAAAAAATTATTTAATTGAAATAATTTTAAATGAATAATTTCCCTCAAAGTATGAAGTTTGAAAATAAGAACTATTTAATCCTGAAATGGTTTTTGTAGGAACCAAGTTAATTTCCTTCCACTTTGAAGTACTCAGGTATGTAGTCATAAATTGTAGAAAGGATTTCTGATATGTAAGGAAACAAAAGGTTGCCTTTTATGCAACCAAACCTGTACTGAGGGGTAGTGAAACAACTTTACCTTAAAGATGTGGTTTGATTCACTATATGTCTTTAACTGAATGTTAGTTGAATGCCTACTGTATTCTTAATTGAAGGCTACAAACTCCATGTAATTCTGTAGTTCACTCACCCACTGCTGATCAAATTCATTTTGTCTTTCTGTAGCCTTTACAAGACTCCATTAACTCCCCACACCCAACACTTGCCTTTGCTTCATCAGTAGAAGACCTTGTCTACTAACTCACTAGGAACATTGAAACAGGTGTGTGAGCCACACGAATCTGTTTCATATGAGAGGTGGTGATGATGACTCAGTCTTTATTATTGGCATTATTTCATGTTGGTGTCATTTTTTTGCTGTTATTAATGATAGTTTATTTCTTAATATTTTACATATGTGTAGAAACTCATGCGTAAGGAATCTTACTTCAAAAACAAGGAACTCCTTTGGAGACTAAGTTGTATCCCCAGAACTTACTGGTTCCCTTCCTTCTTTGGCTTACTATGATGATGAGGTAAATTTGCAATACTGATAAAGTAGATTCCCCTTCTTGGATCAAAAGTTTAGAAGAACTGGCCATCTTTTTCAGGAAATTGCTCAGAAGCATGGAGAAAGGAAATAGTAAAGCGAGACTTTGCCAGAGGGACTCAATATTCCATCCAATGGCACTAAATTAGTAGACGTGGAAAGATGGTCAGAGGTCCAAGTGTGCCTCTGGTCACTCTAACAAATCCCAAGGAAAACTGTGGTACCTATTGGGACTATAACAGCAAGGTGGACTTGTGCTGGGCTTCCTAGAGAGAGGAGTAGATGGTAATCAAATGTCCACATCAAGCGTGCATTATGTTAGTTTTGTTTTAAAAAAGAGAGAGAGAGAACAATTACAATTATATACAGTAATAAACTGTATTTATATATTTCTATATAAATAGAAATAAAGGCAATAAAAAAGTCAATGAAAAATAGATATTTCCCAAAGAAAGGCAATGCCAAAGAATGCTCAAACTACTGCACAAATGCACTCATTTCGCATGCCAGTAAAGTAATGCTCAAAATTATCTAAGCCAGGCTTCAACAATATGTGAAACGTGAACTTCCAGATGTTCAAGCTGGTTTTAGAAAAGGCAGAATAACCGGAAATCAAATTGTCAATATCTGTTGGATCGTTGAGAAAGCAAGAATTCCAGAAAAACATCTATTTCTGCTTTATTGAATATGCCAAAGCCTTTGACTGTGTGGATCACCACAAACTGTGGAAAATTCTGAAAGAGATGGGAATAACAGACCACCTGACCTGCCTCTTGAGAAACCTGTAAACAGGTCAGGAAGCAGCAGTTAGAACTGGACATGGAACAACAGACTGGTTCCAAATAGGAAAAGGAGTATGTCAAGGCTGTATATTGTCACCCTGCTTATTTAACTTATATGCAGAGTTCATCATGAGAAACGCTGGGCTGGAAGAAGCACAAGCTGGAATCAAGATTGCTGGGAGAAATATCAATAACCTCAGATATGCAAATAACACCACCCTTATGGCAGAAAGTGAAGAGGAACTAAAGAGCCTCTTGATGAAAGTGAAAGAGGAGAATGAAAATGTTGGCTTAAAGCTCAGCATTCAGAAAACTAAGATCATGGCATCCAGTCCCATCACTTCATGGCAAATAGATGGGAAAACAGTGAAAACAGTGGCTGACTTTATTTTGGGGGGCTCCAAAATCACTACAGATGGTAACTGTAGTCATGAAATTAAAAGACTCTTGTCCTCAGAAGAAAAGCTATTACCAAACAAGATAGCATATTAAAAAGCAGAGATATTACTTTGCCAACAGAGGTCCATCTAGTCAAGGCAATGGTTTTTCCAGTGGTCATGTATGGATGTGAGAGTTGGACTATAAAGAAAGCTGAGTGTGGAAGAATTGATGCTTTTGGAACTGTGGTGTTGGAGAAGATGCTTGAGAGTCCCTTAAACTGCAAGGAGATCCAACCAGTCCATCCTAAAGGAGATCAGTCCTGGGTGTTCATTGGAAGGACGGATGTTGAAGCTGAAGCTCTAATACTTTAGCCACCTGATGCAAAGAACTGACTCATTTGAAGAGACCCTGATGCTGGGAAAGATTGAAGGTGGGAGGAGAAGGGGACCACAGAAGATGAGATTGTTGGATGGCATCACCAACTCAATGGACGTGAGTTTGAGTAACCTCTAGGAGCTGGTGATGGACAGGTAGGCCTGGTATGCTGCAGTCCATGCGGTCACAAAGAGTCGGACACAACTGAGTGACTGAACTGAGCTGAACTGAAAAATAGATATTAAAATATAAATCATGATACAAATTGGCAAAGGTAAGATTAATATTTGAGTCAATTAAAATTAATAGTTTACATTTCTCTATGAAAAGGCAAAGGAAGATTCAGTAAATGAAAAAGCAGTAGAAGATATTTAAAAATATATATAATTGGATAACAAAGTAGACAGATTAATCTGTAATAACTTATGCTGAAATAAATTTTAGATTAATTGCAAAGTTGAATGTTCCTAAATAATTAAGGAAATAATGTACTTTGTCAATTCTATCATATATATATATATATATATATATATGTTAACATTTTAGTTTCATTAAAAGAGTGATACACATTACAATAATAGCATGTCACAGTTTTATTTCATAAGAGTGCATAGCGTAATTGTGTCTCTTACAGCCAAGATGTCATGATTTTGATGGAGAATGATAAATATGTGCTATGTGTGCTCAGTCGTGTCCAACTCCTTGCAACACCATGGACTGTAACTCACCAGGCTCCTCTGTATAAAATTCAGTAATTACTTATCTGATCATGAGTTGGAGAAGAATTTCTAAGCAATCTGGAAATTATTCAAAAATCATAGAGAAAACTGTTGATAAACAATAATAATAAATAATGATGGTGTTAAAGTACAATAAACTGGAAATTTTTGGAAAATCAATGATGTATAATAATAGGTTATGCAATTCTTTTCATTGTACATAATTTCATATATAGAAATTAGAAAGCTAGAATAAAGAATTCCAGTATACGCTTCACAAAGATTCTTCAAATGCTAACATTTTCCTATATTTTCTTTAGCTTTGTGTCCTTCCATGGTAAGGCAAATATAAACATTATGCATCTGCATATACTTTGAAAATAAATGACAGAGATCCTGTTCTTCAATCAACAGGATATTCTCACATAATCACAGCACAATTTAAAAAAGAAAACTAACATTGATACAACACTATTGCTAATGGATAACCACTATCAAAATTTTAATAAGTATTTCAAAAATTTTCTTTATAAAAATAAACTTTCAGATTTTGAGTTACATTGAGTTATTATGGTCTTCTTGTTTTCTTTAATCTGGAATTGTGTTTAATTTTGCTTTCTTTAGTGACTTTGAGTTTTTGATAAGTACAGGAAAATTCATTTCTAAAATGCCCATCAATTTTAATTTGTCTTCTTTTTCCTCACCGTTGAATAGATTTTATTCATATTTGTCAGAAATACCCTAGAAATTGTATAATGATCTTCTCATTGCCTCATATCAGAAGTCACAGAATATCAATTTGTTTCAATACAGATTTTATCAACCACTTGATTAGATCCATGTCTGCCATATTTCTCCACTATAAAACTCTATTTTTCTTTTATAATAAACAAGTACTTATGTGTAGATACTCTGGGAGAAGGAAGGCAATCCACTCCAGTATTCTTGCCTGGATAATCCCATGGACAAGAGCCTGTCAGGCTACAGTCCATGGGGTCACAAACGTGTTGAACATGATTTGATGACTAAATAACATAGATACTCTGATAACAAGTAAAAGCCCTATTGTTCATCACACACTCTCTCTCTAGTTTTAGCATCTACTCATGCGCCTTGCATAAAACAATTATTACTGCAATGGTTACCATGTGATCGTTCCCTAATTCTATCCTTCTTTCTATAAGTATTAGTTGGCATTTTACTGTAAGAAAAAGCTCCCTACCATTTACTTATGTAGGTATAAATTTGTGGATTCTTATTTTATTTCACATGTAGTAATCAATTAGTATAATTTATTTTGGCATGCAGATTGTCTCAGGATAATCTGATGGGGGTCTCTTAAATCCAGCTCTGGGGTGTGTGTGTCTGTGTGTGTCTTGTCGTTAAGCATCTCCTTACGTTGTGGCACAGAGATGTTGCAGGTTCATTTGTCATTTCTCTGGCTCAGCCATGGCCCCAGCCTTTTCTCCAAGGAACCCTGGTTCTTTTTAGTGAATATGTGCGATATATTTCCTTATTATTACTATGGCATCATTCCCCTAGCCTTTCTCAAAGAACAGAGCTGATAGATAGATGGATAGATAGATAAATAGATAGATAGATAGATCACATATCTTGATAGAGAGATAATAGAATCAGATACATAACATATAGATATAGGTAGCTACACTCAATATGTATTTATCTCTTTATCTACATATCTACAGTGAGACTGAGTAGTTATACACATACAACTATTGATCTATGTAATTATATCTATATATAATTATATCTGTATATATATATATAAACGTAAATATATATTATCCAGTATTCCATCTAATAAAACTATAATTTCATATCTGTGCCTTTGATTTCAACTTAATGCTGCAGAATTCATTTCATATCTATAATTTTCATATCTGACAGTGAGAAATCTAGTTCCCATTAGCCACAATATGTTTATTTATTTTTTCCATCCTAGAGTGTACAAAAAGGCACTTCAGAATGGCTAACCTATATATCTGCAAGAAAAAAATAGCCAGCAGTCATTACCATTTTTCTGCTTGTTTGTTTTAGCTTGAGGGTATAGAGTCAAAGTACTCTGCAAATATTACTTGAGTTTGTTCTTGCGTCTCCACCCAGTGTTGCATTATTATTAATTTTTTAAAGCATTAAGTATATTTGTTTCTATTTCAGATTGGACCTTTTTCCCCATCTTTGTTGAGAGTGTGAAATACACAGCTGTGGGGGGGTATGTGTGTACAAAATATGAAACATTAATAGAGCTCCAAATGTCAACAAGCTAAGAAGTTATAGTCAGAGAAGTGACCCTCTCGATTCTTTTTATGTCCTTCCCAGGGCATCACTTTCCTTCCCATTCTTACCAATGAATGTAAGTATTACCAATTAGTAAAAATAAAATAATCATCTGTTGGGGACATTAGGTTGTCTCTATGGCCTAGCTATTGTAGCCAGTGCTGTAATGAGCACTGGGGTACATGCTTCTTTTTCAGTTGTCGTTTCCTTGGGGTATATTCCCAGTACTGAGATTGCTGGGTCATATGGTAGCTTTATTATTAGTTTTTGAAGGAATTTCCATACTGTTCTCCATAGTGACTGTATTAATTTGCATTCCCACCAACAGTGCAAGAGGGTTCCCTTTTCTCCACACTCTTTCCAGCATTTATTGTTTGTAGACATTTTAATGATGGCCATTCTGACTGGTGTAAGGTGATACCTCATAGTTTTGATTTGCATTTCTCTAATAATGAGCAATGTTGAGAATTTTTTCATGTGTTTATTAGCCATCTGTATGTCTTCTTTGGAGAAATGTCTGTTTAGGTCTTTTGCCCAACTTTTGATTGGGTTGTTTGTTTTTCTAGTACTGAGTTGCATGAGCTGCTTGTATGCTTTGGAGATAAAGAAGTTGAAGTACATACACTCAATGGAATATTATTCAGCTGTTAAAAGGAATGCACTTGTGTCAGTTCTAATGAGGTAGATGAACCTGTAGCCTAGTATACAAAATGAAGTAGGTCAGAATAAGAAAAACTAATATTGTATATTAATACATAAACATGGAATCTAGAACGATGATACTGATGAACCTATTTGCAGAGTAGCAATGGAGATGAAGACATAGAGACAGACTTGTGAGCACAGTGGGAAAGGAGAGGGTGCTCTCTTGAGGAGAGCAGCATGGATACACATACATTACCATCGGTAAGATAGATGGCCACAATTTGCTTAATTTGAGCAATTTGAGCAATTTGCTCAAACCAGTGCCCTGTCACAATTTAGAGGGGTGGGATAGGGTCAGAGGTGGGCGGGAGGGGATATGTGTATACCTATTGCTGATTCACGTTGCGGTATGGCAGAAACCAATGGATTTTGTAAAGCAATTATCCTTCAATTGAAATAAATAATTTTAAAAAATAAACTAAAACAGCTATAGTTGACATAGAGACTATATATCATGAAATTCATATGTAATATTGGAAATAATACCTTTGTTTTATGTCTCCAGAAGCACAGCTCGAGTTAAGGACACATGGGCAAGCTAGTTATTGAGGATGTATCCCCAGAAGGCATTGCAGAAACGAGGGGAGAAGAGAAAGAAGCCCAGCAGGTGTGGGATTTCAGGTAGACTGACATTCTGAGTATTTGGGAATCAACAGAGCCAGTTGACAAGGGGTGGCTCTCTGATGGTGGTGGACTCCATCAATTAGAAGTTAAAAATGCAGAAAACGGAGGAGCACAGCTCCCACAACAGAGAGAAGAGCAGGATGGAGGATCGAAATCCTCTGTTCCAACATGGATAAAGCCATGAATAAAACTGAACATGTCTATCATCTTCACTTAAGCATTTGATGATTCTGAATATCAGGTTTGCCTCTAGTCTTTCCAACAATAAAAATGGAAAAAATAATTCACAATGCCCATCAGTTAAAAGATAGGCAAATATATAAATAGATAAGTAGATAGACATAACTATGTATAATTAATTATGTACAGATATAAATGCAGTAAGCTACAATTTTTCTTAGTACAATGACAGAAACAAAATTTTTATCTCCTTGAGTACATAAAGATAATTGTGAAATACTATGAACAGTTTATTCACAATATTTGTACTATAAATCCAGCTGGTTTTTACCGTGACCTTTGATTTTGGTTGTGCTTTTATGCTAAAGCAGAATTCAGTGCTAAAGCTTGTATAACACATACATTTCATGAAGACATTTTGCTTTTATAATTCTGATTGATTTTATAATTCTTAAATTATTTTCTTAATTTGTCAGTAAAAGGTCTATTGAACTACCACTATTCCACATTTTATAACAGAAGATAAAGCTTAGCATCATTTTCTCCTGGAAGTTTTGTCTTTCATGGATAGAGGACTAAAGGAAAAGTCAAGATGGAAAATGGATGTGAAATAATGTCCCAGATTGGTTCAACAGTATCTAGCCATCTAGCTATCATCTCTGTATCTATATCCATCCATCACTACATCTATATCTGTTTATACATGTGGCTTAGTGGTAAAGAATCTGCCTGCCAATGAAGGAGCCCCGAGGTTGATCCCTGGGTTGGGAAGATCCCTGGAGAAGGAAATGGCAACCCGCTCCAGCATTCTTGCCAGGAGAATTTCATGGACAGAGGAGACTGGTGGTTGCAAAGTCCATGGAGTTGCAAAGAATTGGACATGACTGAACAACAAACACATAAGGAAAGTGAAAAGAAAGTGAACGTTGCTCAGTCCTGTCTGACTCTTTGCAACCCCATGGACTATACAGTCCATGGAATTCTCCAGGCCAGAATACTGGAGTGGGTTGTCCTGCCCTCCCCAGGGGATCTTCCCAACCCAGGGATCGAACCCAGGTCTCCCACCATTGCAGGCAGATTCTTTACTAGCTTAGCCACAAGGGAAGCACACATAAGGAAACATACATAATTACATATATATATACACACACACACATATATATACATATATATCCCTCTATATAAAACTTTGAATTGACATTGGTGTCCCTGACTTCACTCAACATCACAAGATTGTGAACACTGACTTATCATGTATTTGAGAGTCCAGTTTAGATAATTTCCCAAACTGCAGACAAAGAAGGTTCAGATAGCAGATTGTCTCATTATATCCCAGAGCATGTCAAGAAGACTGCACACAGGATTGTGTGACCTATAGCAGGAGGGACATTGACTCACTGAATTGGATCCAGAGGAGAGCTTTTGGCAATGGGAAATAGCCTTGTAACTGAGTCCTATGTGGCACAGTCAAAGGAACTTGAATATAAAGCTTTCAGAAGAGAAGAGTTAAAGGACAGAAGAGGGTGTTTTCAAGTTTTGAAAATTATTTTATGTACTGGTATTTAGAATTTATACATAGTGAATTTGCTGAGTTGAAGTTAATTTATGGATTAAAGGGAAACAATTGAAGAAGGTGAATTTTGAACAAATAAAACCCCATTGTCCCAAAAATAGAAATGCCATGAGAGAAAACTAGTTCCCAACAAGTTTGCAATTAGATGCATAAGATTTGGGTAATCTTTCCATTTTCACATCAAATTTCTGATATTAAAGTAAGATACTCAGTCACTCAGTCATGTCTGACTCTTTGCAACCCCATGGACAGTAGCCTACCAGGCTCCTCCATCCGTGAGATTTCCCAGGCAAGAATACTGAAGTGGGTTGCTATTTCCTTCTCCAGGGGATCTTCCTGACCCAGAGATCAAGCCCGTGTCTCCTGCATTGGCAGACAAATTCTTTACCACAGAGTCACCAGGGAAGCCCATTAATTATTATCAGAAAAGAAAATACAAGAAAAATTAAAAAGTAAACCTGACACATAGCAAAGGAGCTGAAAATATCAATTTACAAAAAAGAAAAAAAAATTGACCTGACATATAGTGGAGGAGCTAAGAATATTAATTTACTTCCTTCCCTTTCATTCCAAGTTACAGAATTTGTATCAAGATCCATTGAGACAAAGACTTGCAAGCACATAGTAAGACATACAACAGTAAGACTCAGTGGATTTATGAGAAGACCAGTAAGCAAACTCTGAATCTTGAAATATATTCCCATCCGTGTCCCTGTAAGTCTATTTCCTCATTGCAAAATAGAGGAAACATCTTCATTTATCTCATAGGGCTGTTGTAAATAAAAAAGATTAAAATGTACATGGAAAACTTTGATAAAGTAATATTAAAATCCTATGTGATGATAAAACCAGTATCCTATTATTATAGCCATAACAATATAAGTAAAGTGTGCAGCTGAAATGTTAGGCCTAGGGTAAAAATATTATTCTTCTCTTGAATAGTTTTCCTATTTTAACTCATGGAAAATTTTCTTTGGATAAATGTATGTCCCGTGATCAATTTTCAGATCTTAATATTTGGGGAAGCTGTCACGTCAAGTCATGTTCATGCCCCTCACATTTAATTCTTAGGTCACAGACCTACAGTGTTGTCCCAAATTTTATCATTAACAGTGTTCTTGGAAACTGGTAAATAATCTTTCTTTATAGTCTAATTAACCTTCACAGTCTAAAAACCAAAATTCTTACTTATCACTGTCTACCAATCAGAGCACTGCTTTTAAAACTTATAATGTTTCATCTATTTCATAGAGTAGGATCATTGCAAGGACTCACAAGGCTTCATACGGTGAACTCATGTAAAGTTTAAATAAAGATAAAGAATACAGAGAAAAATTACCCAGGCAGGCTTTGTGTGCTTAAGAGAATTATAAACATCCTCCTCACTCCTGGGTCCTTTCTCAGGTGCACAGACTTTACCTTGCATTAATCAACCTACTATTCCTGGCACTTTCCTAGTATTAGCACTTAGAAGTTCACATTCTAGGAAATTCTTGAGTACAGATACCTGGAGTGGTTAGTCACCAAAATCAAGCTTCATCTTCAGAATAGAAATAAAAATGTGCATGAAGAAACTTGCCTTCAGGAAGCCCCAGGCAAAAGTTTCCAGCAAGATCTATATATCCCACTGGTCTTGCAGCAAATTCAGGCTGAATAACCTGGTGTACACAGGTATAAACCCCCAATCAATATATTTCTGAAAAATGTAGAGACACTAACCTTGAGTGCCTTCAGGGAAATTTCAAACTCTAAGCAGCACATTATAATTCACCAGCTAGCACATCTCATTCTTATCCTGGACAAGTGTCAGTACCAGACTTTCAGGCCTACCAGGAAAAAGCAGAGAGTTGCTCCAGTTAAGCTATAAGATTATCCAATCTTTTGCATTATTAAAATTAAAGTTCTCAGAATTTAAGAACTTCAGAGTTGTAGAGCAATCTTTAATCAACCCATGCAAAGTGGGAAGACTCTGAGCTCACCCCCTCCCAGTGAACACCAAAACTAGAACATATAAGAACAGATACCTCTGAGAACAAGCTGAAGCCCAGCAGAACAGGTTTTCTACAACTAAGGATACAAATAAAAGCCACATGGGGATGGGGAGGAGGGGCAGAGATGTGGTACAGTCAGAACCAATACCTCCAGAGCAGTGACTCATACTTGGGGGAATATTCTAAATGTGGAGGACCCTTGAGGAAGAAGGGATCCGAGTCCCAATAAGGCTCCCCAGAGGAGGAGACAAGCCTCGGTAATATTTGACTCTGAAAACTATCAGAATTTACATCTGGAAGAGCTGCCATGGGAAAGTAAGACTCCTCTGTTAAAGGGCTCACACAAAAACTTGCTTCAAATCCCAGCACAAAGGCAACAGCTTGAAAAGCACCTGGATCATAGGAGAAGGAGACTCACTGATTAGTTTTAGGGTGGGTGCCATAGGGGCAGGCTCTGATAGAAATTCCTCCAGGTATAGAAGTGTTCACAAGTGCATTTTTTGAAATTCTCCTTCTACCTAGTCAGCTCAGTCTGATGGGCAACTTTTATGTGACTTCCATCAACTTCACTAACACTGTGCACACCACACTGGCATTGCCTTGAGGATTAGCCCCGCTCAATTCACCCACCCGATGGCTGGCATCTCCAAAGCACCTCTGATCCTTCACCAGCTCAGAGGAGGGTATTGCTTGCTCGTGCCACCAATCCCCCTAAGCAGCTCACCTTCTGGGAGGCTAGATCCACACAGCAGCAAGCCCACAAAAGTTATGGTTGAGCTTCACGGCCAATTGTAAAGGAGCCAGCTTTGCTCTCAGTTCACCCACAACAGTCATGACATGAACAAGCCTCATGACTATCTAATAGGTATACCTAATACACAGAAACAAATACAGAGAGACAAAATAAAGAGGCAAACATCTTCCAAACAAAGAAGACAGAACAAGACAAAAACTCAGACAAAGAACTAAACGAAAAGGAGATACACAATTTAATATATTAAAGAGTTCAAAGTCATGGTCACAAAAATCTCACTGAATTAAGGAAAAAAACATGAGGTTGGCATAAAAATGTAGTGATTTTGGAATCCACTCCAACTTCAACAGTCATCAAGTTAAAATAGACTATACATAGGTTGTTAGACAAAAACCTCATGGGAGCTACAAAATGAAAACCCACAACAAATATAACAAATAAATAAAAGGGAATATAAATACAATGCTAAGAAAGTCATCATATCACCAAAGAAGAGAACAAGAGAAGAAAATAACAGAGAAGAATTACAAAACACTCAGAAAACAATTAAAGTGGAAATAAGTCCATACCCAGCAATAATAACTTTAAAGGTGTGTGTGTTGTCACTCAGTCATGTCCAACTCTTTGGGCTACAGAAGTATTCTTGCAACAGGTTATTCAAGCAAAGTTGAATAGCCCACCAGATTCCTCTGTCCATGGGGATTCTCTAGGCAAGAATACTGGAGTGGGTGCTTTGTCCTCCTCCAGGGTATCTTCCCAACCCAGTTCCCCCACATTGCAAGCAGATTCTTTACCAGCTGAACCACCAGGGAAGCCCAAGAATGCTGGAGTGGGGAGCCTATTCCTTCTCCAGGGGAACTTCCCAACCCAGGAATTGAACCAGATCTCCTGCATTGCTGGCAGATTTCTTTATCAGTTGAACTACCTGGGAAGCCCATAATTAAATGCTTTGAGCAAAAGACATAACAAGAATAAATGGATAAAAAAAATAAAAACTACATGCATTCTACAAATGACTCTGTTCTGAACTAAATACACATGTAGATTGAAAGGGAAGAGATGGAAACAAAAAGAAATTTTGGGTAGGGATACTCAGTTCCACAAAATAGACTTTACAACAAAGGCTGTAACAAGATACAAAAAAAGGATATTATATAGTGATAAAAGTAACAACCAAACAAGAGGTTATAACATTGTAAACAATTATGCACCAAACATAGAAGCTCCTAATACATAGAGCAAGTATAAACAGACATAAAGGAAGTAATTGAGAGTAATACAATAATAGCAGGGGAATTTAACATCCTACTTACATCAATGGGTAGACCATCGAAACAAAATCAACAAAGAACACTGGCCTTAAATGACACATAAAAGCAGATTGATTTAATCCAAATATATAGGACATTTCATCTAAGAGCAGCAGAATACACATTCAGTACACATGAAGCATTCTGCAGGATGGATCGAATGCTAGGCCAAAAAACGTGTCTCATAAATTTAACACTGATGGCATATCAAACATCTTTTCTGAACACAATCACATGAAACGAGACATCAATTACAAGAATAAAACTGGAGACAAATCAAGATGGAGTCCATCTTTTACAAAATAAGAAGGCTCACTTTGTGCTCAACTTTGCTTGAATAACCTGTTGCAAGAAGAATACTTCAGACCCGGGGAATTATCTTCAGTCGCACACCAGCTAGATGAGTAAGAGACAATGAGAAATGGCAGAAGGAGAAGTACTGGTGAAGATTATCACACATTTTTGCAGCAGCCTTCTGGAAATATGGACCACAGAGCTTTTTCTCTCTATTCAAGTTATAAGCAATGCCTTGAAAGTTTGGGGCTTAGAACTAATCCTGTTTAGCAGTCCAGAGTGTCAGAAGCTCTGGATCAACCCTCAAAATGAAAGATAATTTTTATGCAATTATAAAGAATACTGGTTTATAGTTAGAAAATTAGGAAAACAGTGGTTCAACTTGAAGTCTCTCTTGACGGGTCCAGAATTAAGATCACTTTTCTTGCGCTTTTCTTGGCTCAGTTATAACAGGAAGGTTATTCTATATTTGTTGTTAAGGATGATCTGCCAGATTGTGACCAACTACTGCAGAAGATCAGAGTCCAACAAATGCATCAACCAAAACTTATTGGAGAAGAATTAGCACAACTCAAAGAACAGAGAGTACAGAAAACAGATCTAGAGAATGTCTTAGAATAAATTATGGGTCAGTAATGTTAGACAAAGATGAGCAGGTTTGCAAAAGGCTCTGGCACCAAGTGGCCAAGAATTGACATGGAAGGTGAAAAAGCAGATCTCCGCAGGGCTATTAAGCACAGTGTGCAAGGCATTTCCAGTAACACATGTCGATATTCCACAGACATCAGTTTCACATCTTACTTTAGAAGAGCTGTGGAAGAGATGAGAAGCCTACTCTGAAATCAGCAGCAGTAGCAGCAGCAACTAGATCCACCAGGACAGCTTACACGTTCGTGTGAAAAGCTGAGCACAAGTTCAGGAGCACTTATCAGTGATCTAGGTGATTCTATGAATGAAGACATGCTTCAGGCAGCTGTGACGATGCCTTTAGGAACTGTTAGAAGTAATCTAAAAACGGAAGGGGAAAACTATCTTCACAAATCATTTAGGTATTCAGTCTTTCCAATATTGTCCTGTGTGATTACAGCATAGGGGCATTTTGATAATGTGTCAAAGACAAAAATTTTCAGCAGAGGAAATAAGACTTAAATGGTTTGCAAACAAAAAGATGAGCGGGTGAAAAATACATCAGTTATAGATAATGATCTTCCAAACAGTAGTCAAAGAGGCATTAAACAATTAAATTTAAAATAATTTTCTAAGTGTTCTTCTTTTTGTTTGTTTTTTGAATGTGCAATATCCAACTCATCAAAAATTAGGGCATTTTTCTTGGATCTTTTTGCTGACCAACTAATTATAACTAGCTCTGGCCACAGAATTTCCCCACATTTTGCCATCTTTTCCTCATTTCTGCATAGGGAATTTGGCTTACATTTATCCTCTAATGCTTGCTCTTATTTCTCTTTAACCAAATTAACCTTGTGGGACAGTGCCTCGCCTCTGTGTCGATAATAATCATGGTTCCAGAAGGATACATTTTTTCCCTCTGACTATGTACATGAGGTCGGGTGTTTTCTCATGGTATTTTCTCTGCTGGCAGTTTTTCTGCTACTTGGTTGTCATCATTTTCTACAGCTCTTTTGAAAGATGGTAATGTTTCTTGAGTTTTCAAGCCCTCTAAGAAGGGATCATTATTTCATGATTCTGGTGCATTTCTAAACTCTGAAATCAGCTCTGCCCAAGTATTTGAGAATAAATGAGAATTCTGTTCATGTGTGAAAAAAAAAGAAAACTGGGGGAGGGGGTTACAAATGTGGGGAGGATAAACAACAAGATACTAAACAACCAATGAGTCACTGAAGAAATAAGAAATGATAAGAAATTATTGAAGGCAAATGAAAATAGAAACACAACATTCCAGAATCTGTGAGGCAGCAAAACCAGTTTTAGGAGGGAAGAGTATAGGAATACAAGCCTACTTCAGAAAACAAATAAACAAAATTTTTCAAATAAATAGTCTAACCTTATACCTAAAGGAATTAGAAATATAAGACAAATAAAGCTCAAAATTAGTAGAAGGAAATAAATAACAAAGATAAGAGTGAAATAAATGAAATAGAGACTAAAATAACAGTGGAAAAAATCAATGAAATGAAGAGCTGGTTGCTTGAAAAGATATACATAACTGGTAAAGCTTTAGCCACACTCTTCAAAAAAACAAAAACAGAGAAAAGGCCTCAAGTAAGTGAAATCAGAAATGAAAGAAGAGCAATTGTAATTGAGAATACAGAAATACAAAGGATAATAAGAGGATACTATGAATAATTACATACCAACAAATTAAACAATCTAGAAGAAATGTATATATTCCTAGAAATGTACAATATTTCAAGATTGAATCAGGAAGAAATAGATAATATAAACAGGATAAAATACACTAGTAGTGAAATTGAATCAATAATCAAAATACTCCCAACAAACAAAAGTACAGAACCAAATAGCTTCATAGGTGAATTATACCAAATGTGTACCAAAAAAGTTATGAAAACGTCTATTCTTCTCAAGCTATTTCAAAAAATCAAGAGGAAGCAAGGCCTCAAAATTCATATTCAAGCCAATATTATCCTGATTACAAAATTATAGAAAAATACTTAAAAGAAAAAAAGGAAATTGCAGTCCTGATGAATATAGATGCAAAAAATATATCCCTGATGAATACAGATGCAAAAAATTCTCAACAAAAGATTAGGAAACTAAATTTAACAATACATTAAAAAGATCCATGATCAAATGGGATTTATTCCAGGAATAAAAGGATTGTTCAATATTTGCAAATCAATCACATAATATATCATATGAACAAAATGAAGGATAAAATTATATGATCATCTTAACAGATTCAGAAAAAATATCTAATGAAATTCAGCCTCTATTTACAATAAAAACCCTCAATGAGGTGGATGCAGAAGAAGCAAAATGAATATAATAAAAACCTCAATATAACAAAAAACCAAATATGCCAAATTCCCAACTAACATCATACTAAATGGTATAAAGTTGAAAGCTTTTTCTCTAAGATCAAGGACAAGACAAGGATGCCTACTTTTGCCACTTTTATTCAACACTGTATTGAAATTCTCTCCATGGAAATTACACAAGAAATGAAAAAAAAGACAAGACATTCAAATTAGTAATTAAGAAGTAAAACTGGCATAGTGCAGAGATGACACAAAACTATACATAGAAAACATTAGAAGCTTCACCAAAAATTAATATAGCTAATAAATCAATTCAGTAACATTGCAGAATATACATTTAGTGTACAAAAATCTGTTTCATATCTATACACTAATAATAAACTACCAGAAAGAAAATTTAAGAAACACAATTCAATTATTCAAGAAGGCAAAAAAAAGCAATACTCTGAAAACTAAGACACTCATGAAAGAAATTTAAGATGACACAAATAGAAAGATATACCATGCTCATGGATTAAAAGAGTAAATACTGTTAAAGTATCCACACCACTCAAAGCAATATACAGACTCAGTGTAATTCTGTTCAAAAAACTAATAGCATTTTTCACAAAACTGGAGCAAACAATTGTAACATTTGTATAGACCCCGATTAGCCAAAGCAATCTGAAGTAATTGGAAGAAAACTGGTGGTATCATGCTCCGTGATTTCAAACTAAACTATGAAACTAAAGTAATCAAAACAGTATGATACTTACTAGCTCAAAATCCTCCATGTTAGGCTTCAACAGTGCAATAACCAAGAACTTCTAGATGTACAAGCTGGATTTAGAAAAGACAGAGGAACCAGAGATAAATTGCCAACATCTACTGGATCATGGAAAAGCAAGGGAAGTCCAGTAAAACATCTACTTCTGCTTCATTATGCTAAAGCCTTTGAATTTGTGTGTCACAACAAATTGTGAAAAATTCTTCAATAGATGGGAATACCAGACCACCTTACCTGCCTCCTGAGAAACCTGTATGCAGGTCAAGAAGCTACAGTTAGAACTGGGTATGGCAAAAACCACTACAATATTGTAAAGTAATTAGCCTCCAACTAATATAAATAAATGAAAAACATTTTAAAAATTAAATTAAATTAAAAAAAGAAAAGAACTGGGCATGAAAAAATGGACTGGTTCCAAATTGGGAAAGGAGGACATCAAGGCTGTATATTGTCTCCTGCTTATTTAACTTATATGCAGAATATATTATACAAAATAATGGGCTGGATGATACACAGGCTGGAAGCAAGACTGACAGGAGAAATATCAATGCCTCAGATATGCAGATGAAACCATCCTCATGGCAGAAAGTGAAGAGGAGCTGAGGAACCTCTTGATGAAGGTGAAAGAAGAGAGTAAAAAAGGTGGTTATAACATTCAAAAAACTAAGATCATGGCATCTGGTCCCATCACTTCATGGCAAATAGGTGGGGAAGCAATGGAAACAGTGAGAGACTTTATTTTCTTGGGCTCCAAAATCACTGTGTATGGTGACTGTAGCAATGAAATTTAAAAGACATTTGCTCCTTGGAATAAAAACAATGACAAACCTAGACAGCGTATTAAAAAACAAAGAGAATACTTTGCCAACAAAGGTCTGTATAGTCAAAGCTATTTTGCCAGCAATCATGTATGGATGTGAGAGTTAGACCATAAAGAAGGCTGATTGCTGAAGAATTAATGCTTTTGAAATGTGGTGTTGGAGAAGACTCTTGAGAGTCCCTTGGACAGCAAGGAGATCAAATAAGTAAATCTTAAAGGAAATGAACCCAAATATTCATTGGAAGAAATTATGCTGAAGCTCCAATATTTGACCCCCTGATACAAAGAGCTGACTCATTAGAACAGACCCTGATGCTGGGAAAGAATGAAGGCAGGAGGAGAAGGGGACGACAAAGGATGAGATGGCTGGATGACATCATAGACTCAGTTTGAGCAAGCTTTGGGAGACGGTGAAGGACTGGGAAGCTCGGTGTGCTGTAGTCTGTGGGATCTCAAAGAGTTGACATGACTGAGTGAATAAGCACAATGATTCTCACAGAAACATACAAATAGATCAATAGGACATAATAGAAAACCTCAGAATAAATTCGTGCTTAAAGCAAGATGGTGGCAGAATAGGACTGGAGACCACTTTCTCCCCCACAAATTCATCAAAAGATCATTTGAATGCTGAGCAACTTCCACAAAACAACTTCTGAATGCTGGCAGAGGACATCAGGCACCCAGAAAGGCAGCCCATTCTCTTCAGAAGGAGGTAGGACAAAATATAAAAAGCAAAGAGAGAGACAAAAGAGTTAGGGACTGACATCTGTCCTGGGGAAGAAGCGGTGAAAGAGGAGAAGTTTCCAAACAGCAGGAAACCCTCTCACTGGTGGGTCTGTGGGGAGTTTTGGAATCTCAGAGCGCAACATAAGTGGGAGAAAAAACAAAACACAGAATGCATGCCTAACTGCAACTGCCAATGAAGAAGAAGCCCAGACGCTTGAATCTGCCACCAGCAGTTGGAGTCTGGACAGGGAGGTGTGGGATGCATGCTTAGGGTAAAGACCGGACCTGAATGCCCTGAGGACAATCTGAGGGAGCTAACGTGAGAAAGCAACCCAAATTGTGGGATAGCCAGAGAGAAAAAAAAGAGAGTGAGAACTTTTCTGTAAAAGACTCCAAGCTAACATGCAGTCTGGTCGGCTCACAGAACAAAGGATTGAGCGAATACCACAGGAGAGCTAGCCAGCTGCCTACAGGCTCCTCCCCACCACAGGAGACAGTGGCAGGCGTGGGACAGCCAGAACTGGAAAGCAAGGGCCACTCTCGGCCCCAGAGACTGGCATCCTCCACCAAACTGTGAGCAGGCTCCCTGTTGCTAACCACATCTTCCTGGGATCCTGGATAGTTGACATCTGTCAGGAGGGTCGCAGCCAGCTATCTGCTCTCCAGGGGATGCACACGGTGCACTTGAAACACTGCTCTTGCACCACACCCAGGAAACCGAGTGGCTGGACCCAAGCAGCTGGGACAGGGGAGGTGATTAAGGGCCAGTGCTCTCACCAAGCACCTGGTCATCTGAGGTGCTTGGACCTGGGAAGGGCACAAAATGCACGCCTAACTGAGAATGTGCCCCCGTGGAGAACCAAGAATCTGAACCTGAGCAACTTAGACCTGGGAAGAGCATGAAATGCAGGACCTGCTTTGGACAGTACCCCTGCAGAAAAACCTGGAGCCTGAGCAGTGTAGGCCCAGCAAGCACACACCACGGTGAGTTGGGGCAAATCCAGTGTGGTCCAGACACTGTGAGCACTCCCAAACAAACACCAGCAATATTTGTCTGCAGTGTTCCTCCCTTCCCACAATGCAACTGAATAAATGAACCTAAATAAGTGACCACCTTCACCCCCTCTGTCAGAGCAAAAATTAGACACTGAAGAGACTTGGAAACAGAGGAAGCCAAAATAAACAAAGAAGAGGGAACCACTCTACAAGTGACAAGTGCAACGGATTAAAACCCTGTAGTTAACACTGACTGAGCATTGGAGGGGGTCTACAGACCTTGAGAAAAGTACAAGTTGGAACAAGGAACTATCTGAAATTTAACTGACCCCACACTGCCCACAACAGCTGCAGACAAATTCCTGGATATGTTTTTACTATTATCACTTTTTACTTTATTTTTATGTTCTTTATTATTCCTTTAATTTTCATTTTTATAACCTACTATTACCTTGCAAAAAGAAACTCTATTTTTAATCAAATTTCATATATATATATATATATATATAATTTTTGTGATTGATTTTGTTTTGTATTTTTAATATTGTGTTTTTGAGAGTCTAACCTCTACTCTAGACTTTTAATCTTTGCTTTTTCGTATTGTTATCAATTTTGTACCTTTAAGAGTCTATTCTTCCATTTTCACCTAGGGGTGTGATTGCTGGCTTGATTGCTCTTTCCCCTTTTGATTCTCCCTTTTCCCCCCTGGTCACCTCATCTCCTCCCTCCCCCTTCTCTTCTCTACTTAGCTCTGTGAATCTCTCTGGGTGTTCTGGGCTGTGAAGAACACAGGAAACTGATTAGTGGCTAGATTGCTTTCTCCCCTTTTGATTCCCCCTCTTCTCCTCCTGGTCACCTCTACCTCCCTCCTCCCTTTCCTCTTCTCCATGTAACTGTGAACCTCTCTGGGTGTCCCTCACTGTGGAGAATCTTTTCAAAATTAACCTAGATGTTCTATCGTCTGTGATGTATGGATAGAGAAGTCTTGAGGATACTGTAAGAATAAGACTGAAAACCAGAGGCAAGAGGTTTAACTCCAAAACCTTAGAACACCAGAGAACTCCTGATCCCAGGGAACATTAATCGACAAGAGCTCATCCAAAAGCCTCCATACCTACTCTGAAACCAAGCTCCACCTAGGAACCAACAAGTTCCAGAGCAAGACACACCACACTAATTCTCCAGCAAAGCAAGAACACAGCCTTGAGCATTAAAATACAGGCTGCCCAAAGTCATGCCAAACCCATAGATACCCCAAAACTCACTACTGGACACTTCATTGCACTCCAGAGAGAAGAGATACAGTTCCACCTACCAGAACACAGACACAAGCTCCAATAACCAGGAAACCTTGACAAGCCACTCGTCCACCCTACCCACAGGGAGCAAGCTCCACAATAAAGGGGAACCACAAACTTCCAGCCTACAGAAAGGCCACCCCAAACACAGCAATCTAAACAAAATGAAAAGGCAGAGAAATATTCAGCAGGTAAAGGAACATGATAAATGCCCACCAAACCAAACAAAAAAGGAGGAGATTGGGAGTCCACCTGAAAAAGAATTCAGAATAATGGTAGTAAAGATGATCCAAAATCTTGAAAACAAAATGGAGTTACAGATAAATAGACTAGAGACAAGGATTGAGAAGATGCAAGAAATGTTTAACAAGGACTTATAAGAAATAAAAATGAGTCAGTCAATAATGAATAGTGCAATAACTGAGATCAAAAGCACTCTGGAGGGAAGCAACAGTAGAATAACTGAGGCAGAAGATGGAATAAATGAGTGAGGTGGAAGATAGTGTAACAGAAATAAATGAAGCATAGAGGAAAAAGAAAAAAGAATTAAAAGAAGTGAGGACAAGCTCAGAGACTTCTGGGACTATGTCAAATGCTCCAACATTCAAATCATAAGAGTTCCAGAAGAAGACAAAAAGAAAGGCCATGAGAAAATACTTCAGATAATAGTTAAAAACTTCCTTAAAATGGGAAAGGAAATAACCACCCAAGTCCAATAAACCCAGAGAGTCCCAAACAGGATAAACCCAAGGTGAAACACTCCAAGACACATATTAATAAAATTAATGAAGATCAAACACAAAGAGCAAATATTAAAAGCAGCAAGGGAAAAGCAACAAATAACACACAAGGGGATACCCATAAGGATAACAGCTGACCTTTCAATAGAAACTCTTCAGGCCAGAAGGGAATGGTAGTACATACTTAAGTGATGAAAGAGAAAAACCTACAATCCAGATTACTATACCCAGCAAGGATCTTATTCAAATGTGAAGGAGAAATCAAAAGCTTTACAGACAAGCAAAAGCTGAGAGAATTCAGCACCACTAAGCCAGCTCTTCAACAAATGCTAAAGGATCTTCTCTAGACAGGAAACACAGAAAAGATTTATAAACTCAAACCCAAAACAAGAGAGTAAATGGCAGCAGGATCATACTTATCAATAATTACCTTAAATGTAAATGGGTTGAATGCCCCAACCAAAAGACAAAGACTGGCTGAATGGATACAAAAACAAGGCCCCTATATATGCTGTCTACAAGAGACCCACCTCAAACCAAGAGATACAAGCAGACTGAAAGTAAAGAGCTAGAAAAAGATATTTCATGCAAAGGGAGACCAAAAGAAAGCAGGAGTAGCAATACACATATCAGATAAAATAGATTTTGAAATAAAGGCCGTGAAAAGAGACAAGAAGGACACTACATAATGGTCAAAGGATCAATCCCAGAAGAAGATATAACAATTATAAATACATATGTACCCAACATAGGAGCACTGCAATATGTAAGGCAAATGCTAACAATTATGAAAGGGAAAACTAACAGTAACACAATAATAGTGTGAGATTGTAATACCTCACTCACACCTATGAATAGATCAACAAACAGAAAATTAGCAAAGAAACACAAACTTTAAATGATACAATGGGCCAGTTAGAGCTAATTGATATCTATAGGGCTTTTCACCCCCAAACAATGAAATTCACCTTTTTCTCAAGTGCACACAAAACCTTCTCCAGGATAGATCACATCCCTAAACCATAAATCTAGCCTTGGTAAATTCAAAAATAATTGAAATCATTTCAAGCATCTTTTTTTTTATCACAATGAGATAAGATTAGATGTCAACTACAGGATAGGAACTATTAAAAATACAAACATATGGAGGCTAAACAACAGATTTCTGAATAACTAATAAATGACAGAAGAAATAAAAATAATAAATCAAAATATGCATAGAAACAAATGAAAATGAAAATATGATAACCCCAAACCTATGGGATTCAGTAAAGCCAGTGCTAAGGGGAAGGCACATAGCAGTATGAAGACGGAAATAGCAACCCATTCCAGTATTCTTGCCTGGAGAATCCTGTGGACACAGGAGCGTGATGGGCTGCTGTCCATTGGGTTGCACAGAGTCGGACATGACTGAAGCGACTTAGCATACATGCATGCATTGGAGAAGGAAACAGCAACCCACTCCAGTATTCTTGCCTGGAGTGTCCTGGGGACAAAGAAGCCTGGTGGGCTGCCATCTATGGGGTCACACAGAGTCAGACATGACTGAAGCGACTTAGCAGCAGCAGCAGCATTACAATACAAGCTTACCTCAAGAGACAAAAGAAAAATCAAATAAATAACCTAACTTTACACCTAAAGCAACTAGAAGAAGAGGAAATGAAGAACATCAGGGTTAGTAGAAGGAAAAAAAATCATAAAAATTAGGGCAGAAATAAATGAAAATGAAACAAAGGATACTATAGCAAAAGTCATCAAAACTAAAAGCTGGTTCTTTGAGTAGATAAGTAAAATAGACAAACCACTAGCCAGACTCATCAAGAAAAAAAAAGGGAGATGAATGAAACCAATAAAATTAAAAATGAAATTGCAGAAATCACAACAGACAACACGGAAATACAAAGGATCATAAGAGACTACTATAAGCAACTATATGACAATAAAATGGACAACTTGAAAGAAATGGACAAATTATTAGAAAAGTATAACCCTCCAAAACTGAACCGGGAAGAAAGAGAAAATCATAACACACCCATCACAAACACAGAAATTTAAACTGTAATCAAAAATCTTCCAACAAACAAAAGCCCAGGACCAGATGGCTTTAAAGCTGAATTCTACAAAAAATTTAGAGAGGAGTTAACACCTATCATACTCAAACTCTTCCAGAAAATTGTAGAGGAAGGTAAACTCCCAAACTCATTCTATGAGGCCACCATCAGCCTAATACAAAAACCAGACAAAGATGCCACAAAAAAAGAAAACTACAGTCCAATATCACTGAAGAACATAGAGGCAAAAATCCTTAACAAAATCCTAGCAAACAGAATCCAACAACATATTAAAAAGGTCATACATCATATGACCAAGTGGGCTTTATCCCAGGGATGCAAGGATTCTTCAATACTCATAAATCAATCAATGTGCTACACCACATTAACAAATTGAAAGATAAAAACCATATGATTATTTCAATAGATGCAGAGAAAGCCTATGACAAAATCTTACATCTGTTTATGAATAAAAAAAAAAAAAAACCCTCCAGAAAGCAGGCATAGAAGGAACATACCTCAACAAAATAAAAGCCATATATGACATACCCACAGCAAACATTATCCTCAGTGGTGAAAAACTGAAAGCATTGCCCCTAAAGTCAGAAACAAGACTAGGGTGTCCACTCTCCCCACTACTATTAAATATAGTTTTGGAAGTTTTAGCCACAGCAATCAGAGGGGAAAAAAAATAAATAAATAAAAGAAATCCAGATTGGAAAAGAAGAAGTAAAACTCTCACTGTTTGCAGATGACATGATCCTCTACATAGAAAACCCTAAAGTTACCACCAGAAAATTACTAGAGCTAATCAATGAATACAGCAAAATTGCAGGATATAAATTAATATACAGAAATCCCTTGCATTCCTATACACTAACAATGAGAAAACAGAAAGAGAAATCAAGGTAACAATTCCACTCACCACTGCAATGAAAACAATAAAATACTTAGAGATAAATCTACCTAAAAAAACAAAAGACCGATATATAGAAAACTATAAAACACTGAAGAAAGAAATCAAAGATGACCCAAATAAATGAACAAATATACCATGTCCGTGGATCAGAAGAATCAATACAGTGAAAATGAGTATACGACCCAAAGCAATCTATAGATACAATACAATCCCTATCAAGTTACCAATGGTATTTTTTTACAGAACTAGAACAAATAATTTCACAATTTGTATGGAAATACAAAAAAAAAAAAAAACCTCGAATAGCCAAAGCAGTCTTGAGAAAGAAGAATGGATCTGGAGGAATCAACCTGCCTGACTTCAGGCTCTACTACAAAGTTACAGTCATCAAGACAGTATGGTACTGGCACAAAGACAACAATATAGATCAATGGAAGAAAATAGAAAGCCCAGTAATAGATCTACACACCTATGGACACCTCATCTTTGACAAAGGAGATATGGATATACAATGGAGAAAAGAAAATCTCTTTGACAAGTGGTGCTGGGAAATCTGGTCAACCACTTGCAAAAGAATGAAACTAGAACACTTTCTAACACCATACACAAAAATAAACTCAAAATGGACTAAAGATCTAAATGTAAGACCAGAAACTATAAAAATCCTAGAGGAAAACATAGGCAAAACACTCTCTGACATAAATCACAGCAGGATCCTCTATGAACCACCTCCCACAATAATAGAAGTAAAAGCAAAAATAAACAAATGGGATCTAATTAAACTTAAAAACTTTTGCACAATGAAGGAAACTATAAGCAAGGTGAAAAGACAGCCTTCAGAATGGGAGAAAATAATAGAAAAATGAAGCAACTGACAAAGAATTAATCTCAAAAGTATACAAGCAGCTCATGTAGCTCAATACCAGAAAAATAAATGACCCAGTCAAAAAATGAGCCAAAGAATTAAACAGACATTTCTCAAAAGAAAGCATACAGATGGCTAACAAACATATGAAAAGATGATCAACATCACTCATTATCAGAGAAATGCAAAACAAAACCACAATGAGGTACAATCTCATGCTGGTCAGAATGGCTTCTATCAAAAAGTCTACGAACAATAAATGCTGGAGAGGGTGCAGAGAAAAGGGAACCCTCTTACACTGTTGGTAGGAATGAAAACTAGTACAGCCACTGTGGAGAACAGTGTGGAGATTCCTTAGAAAACTGTAAATAGAACTGCCTTATGACCCAGCAATCCCACACATACACACTGAGGAAACTAGAATTGAAAGAGACACATGTACCCTAATGTTCACCACAGCACTGTTTACAATAGCCAGCACATGGAAACAATCCAGATTTCCATCAGCAGATGAATGGATAAGAAAGCTGTGGTACAAATACGCAATGGAATATTACTCAGCTATTAAAAAGAATGCATTTGAATCAGTTCTAATGAGGTGGATGAAACTGGAGCCTATTATACAGAGTAAAGTAAGTCAGAAAGAGAAACACCAATACACTATATTAAAGCATATATGTGGAATTTAGAAAGATGGTAACCAGGACTCTATATGTAAGACAGCAAAAGGGACACAGATATAAAAAGAAACAGACCTTTGGATTCCATGGGAGAAGGTAAGGTTGGGATGATTTGAAAGAAAATAGCATTGAACCATGTATATTACCATATGTGAAATAGATCACCAGTCCAAGTTCTATGCATGAAACAGGGCACTCAAAGCCAGTGCACTGGGACAACCCTGAGGGATGGGATAGGGAGGGAGGTGGTAGGGGGTTCAACATGGGGGACACATGTACCCCATGTCAATGTATAGCAAAAACCACCACAATATTGTAAGTAATTAACCTCCAATTAAAATAAATTAATTAATTTTTTTAAAGTTCATACTTAATGGTCAGTTAACCTATGACAAAGAAGCCAAGATTATATAGTGATGAAAGGCAATTTCTTTAATATTGTTGAGGAAACTGGATAGCTATTTGAAAAAGAACAAAAGTGTCCAATACACAAAAATAAACTAAAAATGAACTTAAATGTAAAACCTGAAATCATTAAACTCCCAGGGGAAAATGTAGGATGCATACCCTTTGACGCTGATCTTAAGAATACATTTTTGGATCATTTTCCTCAGGCAAGGGAAACAAAAGTAAAAATGAAATGGGACTACACCAAACTAAACAGCTTTTGTAGAGCAAAGGAAATCATTTCCAAAACAAAAAAGGCAGCCTAATGAATGTAAATGATATACTTGATAAGAAGTTGATTTCAAAATATATAAAGAACTCATGCAATTCAACAAGAAAAACATAATCTGAGTTTAAAAAATAGGCAAAGGACTTTAATAAATGTTTTCCAAAGAAGATACACAGATGGCCAACAGAAACATAGAAAAATGCTCAACATCACTAACCATCAGGGAAATGCAAATCAAAACTACTCCACAACTGTCAGAATGGTTATTTGTGAAGTAAGTTAGACACAGAAGCAGAAATAGTGTATGACATCCCCTCTATGAAAAATATAAAAAGACATGATACAAACAAACTTATTCACAAAACAAAAGCAGACTCATAGACCAAGAATGAGTTTATAGTTGCCAGAGAAGGATGATGGGAAGGAATATTTAGGGATTTGGGGATGGACAGGTTCACATCGCTATATTTATTAATAAAATGGATAACCAGCAAGGACCTATTGTATTGCACAGGGAACTTTACTCAATGTTATGTGGCAGCTTGGATGCGAGGAGAGTTTGAGAAGAGTGGATACATGTAGATGTATAGCTGAGTCCCTTTGCTTTCTACTGGAAACTATTAAAATATTGTTAATCAGATATACTCCAATAAAAAAATAAAAAAGTTTACTTTTAAAAAGGAAAGATTATTATCTTAAACAAGAAATAACATGTGGTAATGAGGATATGGATAAATGTGCACCCTTGTGCTCTGTTGGTGGAATTGGAAATTGGTGCAGCTACTTGGAAAACAGTATGAAGTTTCCTCAAAAAAATTAAAGGTAATTCTACAACAGGATCCAGCAATTCTACTTCTGAGTATTTATTAAAAGAAAATAAAACATTAATTTGAAAAAATATGTGCACCCCTATGTGAGTTGTACCATTATTCATTATCAGCAAGATATAGAAACCACCTAAGTGATCATTGAGAGATAAATGGATAAAGATTTTACATACACACATACATATACACACACATAAAAAATATTACTCAGCCATAAAAAAATTTAAATATTTTTCAATATTTGAAAGAATAAGGAATGACCTAGAGAGTGTTATTCTAAGTGAAATGTTAGACAAAAAGAGACAAATGCCCCATGATTTCACTTATATGTTCAATATGAAAGACAAGTCAAATGAACAAACAGAATCAAATAGAAGCTAACTCATAGATGCAGAGAACAAACTGGTAATTTCCAGAGGGGGTGGGAGTTGGGGTCGGGTGAATTAGGGGAAGAGATTATGAGGTACAAACTTCCAGTTATAAACTAGTCTAAAGAATGTAATATATTGCATAAAGAATATTGTCAGTAATATTGTAATAACTTTGTATACTGATAGATGGTTACTAAACTTACCTAGTTTCAATGCTTAGTGTCAAATCATGATATAGTACACCTAAAATAATATGATATTGTATGTCAACTATACTTCAATTTTAAAAAAATTTTAAAAAGAGAGCAGTATTCTAAGCTGACCTCCATAATTCCTACTCCCTGGTGTACATACCATATATAATCCCCCTCCTCTTATGGGCCAGGCATGTGAATATGATGGACCATCATTCCCATGGTCAGGATTCTGATAAGCTCACTTTGAGTTCATCAACAGGGTGATTATTGTTGTTGGGCTGCACTCAGTCAGATGAGCCCTCTAAAGGAACGTGAAATGTCAGAAAGACCCTCTCCTGTCCTGGAAAGACAGTAACAACAGGGCCCTGCCTGCAACCTCAGGAAGTGAAGAGTAGTCCCTGACTGACAACCATCAAGGAAACAAGACCTCAGCCATGTGCTACAAGGGACATGCCAAACACCAGTGATCCTGGAAGCTAAGAGCACAAGGCTTTTGGGACTACCTTCTGGCATCTCAAAGATGGTGTCAACTAGCCAGGCTGAATCAACACCTTGTATGTCTTCTTCATTCTACTTATTTGTCAAGGTAATACTGGTTTATAACATTATGTAAGTTTCATGTGTATGAAATATTTTTACTTCTGTGTATAGGACAGCATGTCCAGCCCTCAAATTTGATTTCTATCCATCACCAGACAAAAGACCCCATACTCATTTTACCTTCCCCTAAAGACCCCCACACTCCCACCTCTGGAAATCTCTACTCTGTTCTCTATATCTATATATTTGTTTTTTGTTTGTTTTATTTATTCATTTAATTTGTTATATTCTGCATATGAATGGAATCATATTTTTCACCCTTTAAAATTCATAGCAAGCACTATCAAAAATCAGTTTATTCATGAATAACATGACTGGTCAAAGGGCTGAAAACTAATTTCAATGGATCACTCTCAGTGAACTATTGAATATACTAAAAGCTAAGCAACAGCCTGAAAATGTCATGATTTTTAAGCCTCATCTGACGTCATCACTAGCACATGAAGAGGATTAAAATCATATTGAAAACATTGGTTACCAATCACTAAAGACAGAGTGGGATATCACTTCTTTTGTTCTTATTGCTATCTTCTAACTGGAAGGATGTGAATTTTGGTAAATAGATTTAACCTTTTATAGATAGAGAAATAAGAATATTTCCATTTTATTTCTCTTCTAAAAGGCTAATGTTAAAATAAAGCCTCTTGAGCTACTGGAATTTTATGTACAATGCATTTTATAACTTTGTAACACTTACACATTTAATCATACATTTACAAAAGAGATTGTTACCTTACCGAAAGTTTCTAAACTAGTAGGAAAATGGTGTTAGTCACTCAGTCATATCTGACTCTTTGTGACTCCGTAGACTGTAGCCCTCCAGGCGCTTCTGTCCATGTAATTCTCCATGCAAGAATACTGAAGTGGGAAGTTATTCCCTTCTCCAGGAGATCTTCCTGACCCAGGGATCAAACCTGGGTCTCCTGCATCACAGGCAGATTCTTCACCCTGAGACACCAGGGAAGCCCCAACTAACAGAGGTCAAAACTATTATTGTATTGTTGCTGTTCAGTCACTCAGTCATGCCCAAGTCTTTGCAATGGTTGGACCGCAGCACACCAGGCCTCCCTATCCATCACTAACTACCAGAGCTTGCACAAACTCATGTCCATTGAGTCAGTGATGCCACCCAACCATCTCATCCTCTGTTGCCCCATTCTCCTCCTGCTTTCAATCTTTCCCAGCATGAGGGTCTTTTCTAATGAGCTGGCTCTTCACATCAGGTAGTCAAAATATTGGAGCTTCAGCTTCAAAATCAGTCCTTCCAATGAATATTCAGGGTTGATGTGAATTGCCCTTTCAAAGATGGTCCTTGGCCTATTAGTATGGAAATTGCCAAGTATTAATTTTCTACACTAAATTTGATTGTATAAAGGAAACCATTGTTGTAAACATATGTATTTAACACCAATATCCAAAATATTATATAATAGAACACTAATTAGAATTTATGAAAAATATAACTAATACTTTGTGAGGCCTTAATTCTTAGGATCAGGAAATAGGAGAAAGATAAGACTCAGTCCTACGATTTCTGTGAAGTTCTTCCTTCCCTGTTATTTCTCTCTTTCTAACCCATTTTTACTGTAGTGTAGCTGATTCACAACGCTGTCAGTCTCAGGTGCACAGCAAGAGTGTCAGTTATATGCATGCACATCTCTCCTCTTTCTCAGATTCTTTTCCAATACAGTGCATTTCAGAGTGTTGGACAGAGTGTCCTGTGCTATTACAGTAGGTCCTTATTAACTATCTTTTTTTATATATGGTAGTATGTGTATATCAATCCAAGTCTCCCAGTTTATCCTTCCCCCCTCCTTCAGTTCAGTTCAGTTCAGTCACTCAGTTGTGTCTGACTCTTTGCGACCCCATGAATCGCAGCAGGCCAGGCCTCCCTGTCCATCACAAACTCCCAGAGTTTACTCAAACTCATGCCCATTGAGTTGGTGATGCCATCCAGCCATCTCATCCTCTGTCATCCCCTTCTCCTCCTGCCCCCAATCCCTCCCAGCATCAGGGTCTCTTCCAATTAGTCAATTCTTCGCATCAGGTGGCCAAAGTATTTGAGTTCCAGCTTCAGCATCAGTCCTCCCAATGAACACCCAGGACTGCTCTGTTTTTGGATGGACTGGTTGGATCCCCTTGCAGTCCAAGAGACTCTCAAGAGATTGTCATACTGATTGAAGTATCAGTAACAAATATCACACAATATCGCTTACATATGGAATCTTAAAAAATGGTACAAACGAACTTATTTATAAAACAGAAAAGAGTCACAGATGCAGAAAACAAGCCGAGGGCTTTCTTTCCCATTATGACAATGATTCTCCTGCAACGAGGGTAACCTCATTGTTATTCTTTATTTTACTGAGGAATCTCACTTCCCTTCCTCCTCCTAAGCCAGTTCAACCCCTGACTCATATAAATCATTTCTTTTTTTAAAAAAATTCTCATTCTTATCCTTCTTGTAGGGCAGAATGGAGTCAGCCACACTATTTTATTCATGAGTGTCTCTTGTTTAGTCTGTGCTCTCTCCTCAGTAGTTGCCCTTTTGAGATGAGAGACCATGTTTCTATTATTTTATATACCTTACCCTATGGTCTTCAGGTTGAATTGTCTTGGAAGATACCTTGACTCTCAGCTTCTCCTCAGGTGTGTTCATCTCCGGCTCCTGAACTATGCTTCCAGTATTTTCCTTCCCCGAATGACTGCTACAATTTTTAACTGTAATCCTCTTCCTTGTGCTCATATGTGAATGAGCACATGAGTCTCATGGCCATGTGGGCCAGGAGGGTCTGCCTAAGCTTGGGAGGAAGAGAGGCTTACTCTTAGAGCAGATGTGATTCCGCAGGAGATTCTAAGGGAAAGATGAGTGTCATCCAAAATCAACAAAACAAATGTTTCCGATTTCTTGCTGTATAAGATAATGACAGCTAAAGCTCGTGATAGCTGGTGCTCTTTAGCTCTCCCTTGTCATCAGAATCATGTAGGTGTCTCTAAGTGGTTCTTGGCTGTGTGGGTAGCTTCATATCTTAGCCTCATGGAAGTTTTCTATACAGAGTCCAAGGCTCATGCATCAGTCTAGCATTCTGATTTTCAAACAAGGCACAGATATTAAGATACATAATTTAATGCTTTCTTAAGATGAGTCAGCTGTGGAAAAGAGAGGGTGTGACTGGCTGTCACTTTCATAGTACCATAGAGGTGAATGTCCTCACTGAGGTTCGTTATGTGCTTATTCTTAAATTTAACAGTAATGGCTACTGACTCAGTACTTACATCCTCTACCTATCTAAGTGTCCAACACTGTAAATATTGCATTGCAAATAGTTTTAATTACTGAGGGCAGTCTCATTAAAGTGTGATTCTCAGGTCAAATAGCAGCACATTTTAGGAGGCATATTCTTTAACAAGCCATGAGCAGTCACAGTGGCAGTTGACACATTTGACAGTTCTGAGATATGACACCAGCAAAGGTCTCAGCATTTCAAAAGGTCCCATCACAGAGGTAATCAAGCTAGTGCCATTGTTGCCCTTGGTAACAGTCATTTTTGTCAGAGCTATGGGAAAAGAATAATAAAGAGAAACTCTCCTCTCAAAGCTATTCCATGAAGATCTCAGCCTTTCTGCATCTTTCACCACCAGGAAAAGCCAAAGCTTCATATTCACTGGGAAACCATCACCACTGTATCTGAAAAAAAAAAAAAAATCAGATTTTCCACTATGACAATGAAAAACTTGAGTCTATCATAACTTAATTCTTTGCATTCTTGCCAATCAGTCTTTCAGTGCCAGTAGTTCTGCATCTATGATCTCAGCTTTCGGCTAAATGTGCTCCCTCATGTAGAGGGATGTTGACACAGTAAAGAATGTCAAGGTCATTTGGACTTACCGCCCTTCAGCAGGTCTCCAGTCCACTGGAGAAGCGTGTACGTGCCAGAACTGAAGACATGGGACTGAATTCAAAAAGATGAGGCTATTTTGAAAAATTTATCCACAAAATATATCTCTGTAACCATAAACTCAACTTCTGTCTTTTCATTTGAATCGTGTTTTATGCTTTTTTATTGAAGTTTGTTTATTTTGCTTTCCTTGTAAGGCATTTAATCTGTATATTTGACTAAGTACAGGGAACTGAAAAGTAAAGAAACATCTTACAATTTATCCATTCACTTATTTTTTGATAAATATTCAAAATACTGTATAATAAATTTTTGAATAATTATTTGACAAAACATACTTTTTACTTCTGCCCCTCATTTCTGTCTTCTGTCATTTTTGTCAGTTGTCAATAAAAATTGTTAATTCCAAGAATTGTTATCTCATCTCCTTATCCATTTTAGTAGCTCTTCCCAGCCTCTCTATACTCTGGCACGTCATACCTGTGGTATACACTTTCAGCCACACTCCTTTACCATGATTTGCTTTACTAAAATTCCTGCATCGCATTGCCTTCAATGCTGGTTTTATTTTACCTGGGGCAGTTTTGCTTGAAGTGTAAAACCTGTCTTCTACAGTTTTTCTCTTTGGTTAAATATATGTTGTGTGTGCGTGTGCTTAATCACTCAGTCATGTTTGACTCTTTATGACTCCATGGACTGTACCTCACCAGGCCCCTCTGTTCATGGGATTCTCCAGGTAAGAATACTAGAGTGGGCAGTCATTTTCTTCTCCAGAGGATCTTCTTGACCCAGGAATCAAACCTGGGTCTCCTGCATTGCAGGTGAATTCTTTACCAGTTACTCTGTTTTTAATCTCATTATCTCATTGACAAAAATTCTAATAAGAGTCCATCAACAGATGTATGGAAAACAGGATAAATGCTCAATGGAATATTACTCAACCATTAAAAGTATGAAATTTTGTCATTTTCAGTAACATGGGTGAACCTGGAGGGTATTATGTTTAGTGAAAATAAATCATACAAGTATATATGATATCAGTTATACTGTAATCAAAACAAAACAAATGAATACAATAAAATAGAAACAGACTCACAGATACAGAGAACAAATTAGTGGTTACCATTGGGGAGAAGGCTTAGAAGAGGAGAAAGATAAGTGAAGAGGATTAAGAGATACAAACTACTATGTGCAGAATAGACAAATGACAAGGGTGTGATGTAGAGCACAGGGCATACACCCAATATTTTCTAATAAATACATACGGGGTATATTTTATGAAAATATTGAATCACTATGCTGTACACTTTAAATTAACATAACATGGTAAGTTAATGATGCTTCAATAATAATATAAAAGAATAAATTTAAAATATCATTTCATTTTTACGTAAATAAAGGGAAAAATGTACTTAACTTTCTTAAAGTTGAAAATTACTTTCAGCAATTATTATGTAAATATCATTGTAAACTAATCTTCACATCTTAAGTAAGAATGAATAGAGTTGGAGAACATTATACTGACATGTGCTAAGGATAGAAATTTGGGTCATGGGTGTTGAAGCACAGAGTTCAAAAGACTGGAGGGTTGTGAGATAGCAGAGTGATAGCATGAGGGACTCTTTATGAGTGTAGAGATTTTAATAATGAGGAAGACAGTGAAATCTAGTTTTTTAAACCAAAATGTCTACCACTGGTGACATCTACCAATGTTTGTGCAGATGTCACCAAAAGTTATGAGACCCATTCTGGCGTGTCCCTTGAGCCACAGTGCCAGCAACATAGTAGGTGCTCTTATAGCCTGTCTGCCAGAAAAATAAGTGCACAGATTAATATATTAAAAGGAAAACTAAAAGAAAAAGGGAAAACAGTGGGCAGGAGAGAATAAAAGAGAAGAGAATAATCACTTGGGCTCATCAACTTCTCCCTCTGTTCTTGTCTAAACCCCAAAGACTTTCTCAACTCATAAACAGAACCAATTCCCTTCATAATATCTAGGTTTGCTAGAGTTGTGGATAAAATTAGGAGCTTAGAGGCTTACTTTTTAACCATAGCACTTTATTGAGCATTTTAAAGTTTACATAGAGCTTTTAAAAATGCATTATCTAATTTAAACTCATTTTTGGCTGGTGGTTTCCTTATTGCCCAGATGAGTGTCAATATATCTTCACAAAATTTTAAAATGCAAGCGTTCATATCATGTGAATAATACCACCCTACTCATAGCCACTTTTTTTTAATGTTTAGACAAACACACTGTTTTTGTGTTTAAACTCATAAGCAACAAGACAGAAAATTCGTTCAACAGATAAATGAGATATTCTTCTATTAAATCTATCATAAATTGCCTCAAATTTAGGACAGATTTCTTCCCCATCCAGTAATCAGAATAGCTGATCGAGGCTGGAAAATCAGAATATGTTTTTTTGTTTGTTTGCTTTGGGAATTTTTTTTTTTTTTTTTTTTTTTTTTTGGTCTTGCTGCACAGCTTTTGGGATCTCCGATCCCTGAGCAGGAATTGAACCTGGGCCATAGCAGTGAGAGCCTGGGATCCTCAACACCAAGCCACCAGGGAACGCCTAGATTACTGTTTTAAGTAAAAGAGAAAGTGTTTTGACCACTGCCATTTCCCCAAACCCTGGAGTCACTTTAGAGGTAGGAATTTGAGCACAGTGGTGGCATCTTCACTGGGGCCAGAGTAATGCTCCAGGAACAGCCTATCCTGACTCAGGCAAGAAGCAGTTCCTCGATCATGGAGAATCCAACAACAGTAATATAATCAACCACAAGTCAATCATGTTTTGATGGTCACCATGCACCTGTCATTATATGTAACGCCAGTAGTAAAACGCTCCTCCACACTAGCGGGCAGCCCACAGCCCCCTTCCCCTCCCCTACCCCACAGCAGACCTGGAGCTAAAACATGGAGGGTTCAAATCAAAAACTCTAAAATGGGAAATAGCTACCCTAGAAAGCCTTTACACAGTTCAGTTCACTGTCAGGCCCCTGACTCCTTAAGCTTGCTAGATGTATCTATGCTGATTTCTAACACATATCACAGTATTAGCATGTATCAGGAAATTAATGAGATCTAAGTTCACCTAGGGAGAAGGCAATGGCACCCCACTCCAGTACTCTTGCCTGGAAAATCCCATGGACGGAGGAGCCTGGTGGGCTGCAGTCCATGGAGTCGCTAAGAGTCGGGCACGACTGAGCAACTTCACTTTCACTTTTCACTTCCATACATTGGAGAAGGAAATGGCAACCCACTCCAGTGTTCTTGCCTGGAGAATCCCAGGGACAGGGGAGCCTGGTGGGCTGCCGTCTATGGGGCTACACAGAGTCAGACATGACTGAAGCAACTTAGCAGCAGCAGCAGCAAGCTCACCTATATAATTCACTTATTATTCTAATAATAAGCATATTACATTATGACAGCTAATTTTTCCTGAAGAATAAAATGATGCTATTTCAAATGTCATATTTTGGATGTTTGAGTTTAAATCCTCTTATTAATCACCTACAATAAACTGATACCCGTAATAATACAGGTATTAATTTGATCCCATCTTTTGCTGTTAGATTATTAATGACAAAAGTAAAAATGTGTCATTACAGAATTTACTGTCAGTATAAAGTTTATGCAGAGATTTTGGAGATGTGGTTTGGTAAGAAGAAAATAAGTGAAGAGTGATGTGGAATGATTATCTAAAGTGATTTAAATAGATAATCTGTTTAGCTGAAAAGAAGCCTCATTATCAGTCCTAGACTAACTTTTGGAGAAGATGGATTCACTTGGGAACGCTTCCTTAGCCAGGAGGCAGGATTTGTTCGGGAAAAGGAGTATGGGAAACTTCAGGTTTGCAGAATCTGAGTCTGGGGCTTGCCTTTTCACCAACTTCACACCTGCAGCAGCTTCTGTCATTTGCTGTCTTTAAGGAAGCAGCATATTCAGAGCCTTCCAGATGTCTTTGAAATCAAGGGTAATGCTCTCTGATTTATTTTCCTCTTTTCCTCTTAAATAGCATTCAAGTGCTGCAAGACTTAAGTGGTGCATGATTTTGCCTGGTGAATTTAAGAATATGTAAAATCAATCTTCTTATAAAGCATGGTTTCAGTGTGTGTAACGGTTCTACTTTAGCTCAAACTTTAAGTACCCAGGAATAAGAATGAATTACTGATGACAAAGCAATTATTTCAACTCTTGTAGTTCACAGTTAAGCTAGAATAAAAGTAATTCTATTGTAAGGAAATAAATAAATCAGCCCATAATATGCATAGAAAAGATCTGAGAAGAAATTTCTCTTGCATTTGTATTTTTGCATGCATGAACTGACCTTCCTTTTTGTCATTCAAAAAAGATAAAATGATGGAGAAAGGAAATGAGCATTTACTGAATTTCCCTATGTCCCAGGCTCCTTTTTCACACAGAGCATTTTTTGACATTGCCTTTCTTTGGAATTGAAAGGAAACTTTCCTTTTCCAGTCCTGTGGCCACTGCTGAGTTTTCCAAATTTGCTGGCATATTGAGTGCAGCACTTTCACAGCATCAACTTTTAGGATTTGAAACAGCCCAACTGGAATTCATCATCTCCATTGGCTTTGTTTGTAGTGATGCTTCCTAAGGCCCACTTGACTTCACATTCCAGGATGTCTGATTTTAGGTGAGTGATCACACCATGGTGGTTATGTGAGTCATGAAGATTATTTTTTTTTATAGTTCTTCTGTGTATTCTTGCCCCCTCTTCTTAATATCTTCTGCTTCTATTAGGTCCATACCATTTCTGTCCCTTATTGTGCCCATCTTTACATGAAATGTTCCTTGGTATCTCTAATTTTCTTGAAGAGATCTATAGTCTTTCCCATTCTATTGTTTTCCTCTATTTCTTTGCAGTCAAGTTTGGAGGAATCTGGCCACCCTATGTCCCCTGAAAAAGAATTTATATCAGATCTTCCCTCCATATCAGACAGAGTGATACAGCAAATGCCAGCAAAGCCTGCACTAAAGGAAAGTATACCCACTTTCACACTGGGGAGTCATTTTGATCCTCAATTATATTCTTCCATCTAATCATCTGGAGGGGAGGTTAGGGTGGCAGAGTTCATGTCATGAATTTTTTGGATGAAAAGATTGTTGTGTAGAGTTTGGAAGGAAGGGCAAAAAGGCTCAGACAAGAGAGCTAGAGTGAGCATGCTCAAGCAGCCATTGGTATGAGATAGCAATAAATTTGAGTTCTGAGTGCATGAGACATACAAATATATAATTTCCTCTGTCAGCAGCCCTAGTGACCACAAATATGGATGGCTCACTAGTCTCTTGAGAACCTTTGGTCCATTACTGGCCATACTCATTCTGGGATTTGTCCAACCCTCTCCTTTTGACCCCTGAAGAGCCCAGAATTATGTTTACCCTTTAGGGAATACCTCAGTGTCTGAAAAGACTTTGAAGTATATGTAATATAGCAGAGAAATGAAAGAAGCCTTCACTATTTATTAAGGATGCTGGGTCTTCCCTCCATGCAATGAGAATAAGCTGAGAGTCAGATTAGAGTCTTAGTCTCATCCAAAGCAGATCATGTTTAAACCAAACACAAATATTTACAGAGGTGATCAGTATAACCCAGGATTCATTTGCATAGGTCTGTAAATGAGAACATTTATACTGAATTCCAAATATCATCCTTTACCTTTGACTACCATTACATGCAAGTTTCCCCTTTAATCTCAGTTCCAGATATTGCGGAAAAATTCCCAGGACTATTTAAATGGGCTATGGGAATACCATTCATGTGTTCAGGCACACTAGCCCTTGGAGCCAAGCTCCCAACAAACCCAGACCTCCTGGGATAAATCATGGTTCAAAAAGATATGCACTAGAATGTTTATTGCAGCAGTATTTACAATTAACCAAGACTCAGAAACAACCTAAATGTCTGTTGACAGGTGAATGGATAAAGAAGACGTGGTGCATAAACCCAGTGCGATATTACACGGTCATTAGAAAGAAGGAAAGAATGCCATTTGCAGCAACATGAATAGACCTGGAGATTATCATTCTAAGTGAAGTAAGTCAGACAAATGTCATATGATATTTGTCATATCATATTGCTTATAAGAGAAATTTTTAAAAATTGATACCAATGAGCATATTTACTAAACAGAAATAGACTCACATATATCAGAAACAAGCTTATGGTTACCAAAGATTCCAAAATGGAAACACAACACTGTTAATCAACTGTATGCCAATAAAAATTAGAGAAAAAAAAAAAAACACTGCATCCATCACATCCGCCCACTGCAGGAACCCTGGAAGAGAGGAGGGACCTATTATTATTCAGGAAAAGCCAGAGTCTCAGGTTCCCAGAGTGGAATCTGGAAGGGGCAGCAGAGCTGGCCCTCCCACAGCCCAGGACCCACAGTGACTGCCAGCAGCCCTAAGGCCAAACCAGAAGAGAAGCAGTGAAGGAGGTGGTTTGCTGTCATCTCCAGGACGCATTTTGCAGCAGCACCACTCATCTGAGCTGAAGTCTTGCAGGTTCAGCCCATTAGTCAGGTACATCTCTGAGTGTCAGTGATTCCCAAAGAGACCTTGCATTCCAGGGAAACTGAAGTAGGCCCTGAATATCTGTGTTAAATACTCTTGAATACTTTATAACCTTAAAAAATCTTCTCTGAACCTACTTTCTGAGTTGAGAAATTAGACTTCCTGGAGTCCACAGACTTAACAGAGCCTCTCATATCAACCTAGTATTATGTAAGGATTTTCACCCTGAATTCCCATGTTGACTTTGACAAAAAAGTTGCTGTCTCTCTTTTGCAGATGAAAAAATGCTATGAAAGATTAAGTTGGGGAACTTTATTTAATAACTTACAACAAACTATAATGGGAAAGAATCAGAAAAAAATAAATGAATGCAATTATATACATGCATGTCTATAACTAAGTCACATTGTTTTACACCTAAAACTAGGGCACAATATTGTAAATCAACTATATTTCAATTTAGAAAATAGTCCATCAAACCAAAGTTGATGTATTTTTTTTTAAAAAGGAGAGAAAGATTAAGTCACAGAAAAATTTAAGTCTAGGCTTTCAAGATGTATGGACTTTCCTTTATAGCCATCTGTGTCCTAAAAGGAATTTAGAAATCTTCCCCTCTGATCTTTGCCCACACCCAAAATCAGAACCCCAAAGACAGGGAATTAATACCAGTCTGGGGAATTGAGAGGCAAGCTTCTTAATCCCAGTACTTTCCATGTACCTAATAATTGTTCAGTTCTTTCCTGCTTCCCCATCATTGCTATAGAGAGTGATTTCTTTGCATTTTTTTGTTTTTCACATGGGAAACAACTGCTATTATGTTTTGCCATTTTGCAGAGGCTACATAAAGACACACTGTGCATCCCATAGTGACCAGATTTGAGGGCAAGTTTCAGAAACAGAGGTCAGAGCATGTGCGTTGCTAGAGGAAAAGCATATTTTTATGTTCCCTTTTTCAACTTGGCAAGCAGATGGCTGGAGCCTTAGATGAGTGCCAGGAAGAAACAGCTGGCAAATCAAAACATACTGAAAGTGGTTAGAAGTGCTTATGAGCATTTGGAAGAAACAACATTTTTGAAAAAAGGGGAAAAGTTCAAGCCATACTTAACATGCAGAGCTGAGCTTGAAGCAGGAAACTGGATGCTGAAGATGGTTTGCAGGGAGGCAGGATCTGGCTCTGATTCCAGCCCTCCTGAAGGCATCTGCTGGGCTGGGAGATGGTGGCTACAGAAACATAACAGAAAGGTAATTCAGAAACAGTGAGAAGGAGAATGGAACAGAGAGCAAGATGAAAAGAAGAGGCAGAGATGTTGTTTTGGCACATCCTTGAGAGCTTCCCAGGTGAGATCTGAAACTGGTCCCCGCAGATGCAGAGCAGGAAAAGAACAAAGAAGGAGATGGATTCTCCAGATGGGAAGGTGGCAGGTTTAAAAAGCAGGGAACTTACTTTATGATTCTTGTCTTGGGCACCACAAGAAAGGTAGATCTCCATACCTGCCAGCCAGAATCTTGAAAGTGTATATGGAGGCCTTCACTGGGTCCAGTCACGAGTACTATCTGAGTGGTGTTAACAAGGCTGTGTCCATAGGCAGCTTCTATCCTGGGAAAGACAAACAGGTCACATCTTCCAAGAACAGGGGAGGAGTGAGGAGCCTCCAGTTGCCCTGGTCCTGCTGGAGAGTCAGCTGACATTTGTAGAAGATCAGTGAGAAAGTGGAAGTGCCAGAGGAAGGAGAGTAATGGGGAGAGCAGGGAGCATGAGAAAGAACAGAGGAGAGGGGATTTAGAGGAGTGTGCTGGCTGCTAACCCAAGAGACTCCAAGTCCTTGGCATCTCCTGAGTGATTCTCGTTTATAGTGGCAAGAGGGGGTTTCCAGAAAGACCACCACGTGGCTAAAGGTTGGAACTTTCATCACATCCCTCAGACTCTGGGGTAGGGAGAGGATCTAGAGTTTGAGTCCAGATCCTCATCATTGGTTCAGATCATCGGCCATTGAATCACCAGTGGCCATGATTTAATGAATCATGTCTACACAATGGAGCTTCTATATAAACCCTGGAGGATGAGATTCAGAGAGGTTTTGGGTTGGTAACCACATGTAGGAGCTGGGAGGATGGTGAACCTGGGAGGGCATGAAAGCTCTGTGAAGCTCTGTATCCTTTATAATAAGCCAAGAATAATTAGTTTAAAAAAGAAAGAAGGAGAGGGGAAAAAAGAAGCAGGAAGAGGAGGAGGAGCATAAGTGGAAAAAGAAAGAAAGATGACAAATTATCATCAACCACTGCAGTCAGCTCTCCTCAGGATGCCAAGGTTCTCAATCCTTTTCAATTTATGTTTCACCACTCTATTTGAGCATTTAAAGTAAAACCGCTTGGTCCACAGCACCTCTCTTCTTTCTGCACAGGAAAAGAACTGAATGATTGCCAGTGAGGCAGAATGTAAAGATCCTCAAAGACTTTTCCAAATGGAGCTGGTCTTTTTTGGTCTCAGATAGGAACAAACATGTGGAAAACTTCCCAGGCTGTACCACTCAGATCCAGGGTAGCCAGGGGATAGGCACCTGAGGATAGGGGATCATCTCAAGACTTACAAGTAAAGAGAACAGTGAAAAGAAAGTGAAAATCACTCAGCTGTGTCTGACTCTTTGCGACCTCAGGACTATACAGTCCGTGGAATTCTCCAAGCCAGAATGTTGGGGTGGGTAGCCATTTCCTTCTCTAGGGGATCTTCCCAACCCAGGGATTGAACCCAGGTCTCCCTCTTTGCAAGCACATTCTTTTTCAGCTGAGCCACCAGGGAAGCCCTGAAGAGAACAATAAATAACATCAGATACATCAGTCTCCGGGTGGTGCTGTTCTTTCTGAGCCTTGGGCATATCATTCAGAATATAAGGATAACACCTACTTTATAGGATTGACATGGGAATCAAGTGATACAAAATCCAAGTCATCAAGCAAAATGTTCTGCACACTTGGAGATGTTAATGCAAAGGAAAAGGCCCTCAGAAAATAGTTATGAACCATGACAATTATAAAATTATGATAGATATCATTTGTTCCACATTACTCCAGGGGTAGGAGTATCCATATATGGTGGATACATTGTGGTGGTCTATTTGCTAAGTCGTGGTCAACTCTTACTACCCCATGGACTGTATGTAGCCTGCCAGGTTCCTCTGTCCATGGGTTTCTCCATGCAAGAATACTGGAGTGGATTGCCGTTTCCTTCTCCAGGGAATCTTCCTGACTCAGGAATTGAACCCAGGTCTTCTGCATCAAAGGCATATTCTTTACTGACTGAACTATGAGGGAAACCATATGGTCATTAGTATTTGAATTTTCCTACTTTTATATGAAGTGTTTATTTTTCTTCAATATATTCAACATTTGAGAGTTATAGGAATAATTGATTTTAAGAAGGAGAGATTGAACATTAAATATTTATGTGTGAAACTCTGAGAACATTACTACTTTACCTATTGGAAGGGCTAACATGAAAACAACAAGAGTTAACAAACGTTGATGAGGATGTGGACAAAAAGGAATTCTCATGAACTGCTGATGAGAATGTAAACTGATGCAGCCACTATGGAAAACAGTATGGCAGTTTCAAAAAATTAAAAATAGAACTGTCATGTGATCCAGTAATCCTACTTCTGAGCTTATATACAAAGGAAAAAAAATACTATTTTAAAAGATATTTTCACCCTCATGTTCATTGCAGCATCATATACAATAGCCAAGAAATGGAAACAACCTAAGTGGCCACTGATGAAAGAATATAGATAAATACAAACCTATAATTTGTATTTGTGATGTAATAATTTCTGGAGATATAGTGTACAGCAAGATGACTATAATGAATAACACTGTACTATACATTTGAAACTTGCTAAAAGGGTAATATTAAAAGTTCTCATGGAAAAGGAAAAAAAAAAACAACATATGGGTGACAGATGTTAACTAATCTTGTGGTAATCATTTTACAATATGTACCTATATCAAACCATCATGAGGTTATACGTCAATCATACTCAAATAAGACTGGGAAAATTAATTTTGCTACTTTGAATATTTTGATGAAATTTATCCAAGGCAGACTAATTAACTCAAATATCTAGTACATAACTGGAAACTGATTCAATGACTTTATAGACAATAGCAGTGTGCAATAATTGAGGAAACATGTTAGGTGATTTGGGATTCACATGAATGTCAGGTAAACTTAAGATACATATTTTAGCCTTTGATGACTGAGAATGCTCATTTATGAAATACATTTATAAATACAAAATATGTATCATAAATAAATACAAATGAATGCAGAGTATTTATTATAAACTACAAAGTATAGATTATATGAACTGAAGATTTCTAACTTATGACATGTCTTACTGTGGGTGGGCCTAACGCTGTTTTGTTGAATAGGACCCAGGCGAACTCATAAAGGAGAAATTGCTCTCTTTCCATCTTTAATAGAGTTTTCCCTTGACCACTCTCAGCTTCCAAATTCCTTCAAAGTTGCCTTCTAAAAGCCTAAGCTTCTCCATCGTGGCTCCACCAAAAATTCATTCTGGTCAAGTTAAGAACTGATCCTGTTAGGAACTGGTCCTGCTCAAAACCTTCCTGGAAGCTCATAAGTCATTTGGATTCAACCTCATTTTTTTCTAAGTTTTAATCAAACAAGTCCTATTAAGACTAGAAATAGGCCCAAGATGTGATTAAAAGTGGGCATGTTGGAAGAAGGAATAATTTTAAGGCAGATCTGAAATAGCCTGACATCTACTGTATGGATTGTAGACCCGGCCCAGTGTATTTGCAAATCATTGGTCAGCTCCACTCTTCACAGCATTTTAGGGCCTCCTCAACTGAAGAGACAACTTACCAGAAGCAAAAATGGTTGTGGGAAAAGCCTCTGCATCCTGAAGACCTGGTATCAAATTATTATAAAATTTGTATATTTGATTCTCAGTCATTTCTCTCTATGTCAAAAAAGACCATCTATGGTAAGAGTGTTCTTCCTTATGTCAATTTGCAAATTGTCTCCCTACATTTTTCATCTCTTGGTCCTAGTTCTGTCCACTGGATCAGCTCTTATAATTTACTTTCTGTTTTAACATGTATCAGCACACTCCAGTAGAAGTACAATTGCCATGATATTTGGTATATCAGAAAAAGCTGTCCTTGTAAGCTATTTGATTAAAAGGATCATCAGTGATGCATGCACACATCCTGGCACAACATCTTGTTCCACCCTTTAAGAAACCATGCTCATTCATTTATTTGCCCACCCATTTGTTAACAAGTATTTATATGCAGCCTCTCATGGGCCAGGTACTGTTCTAGGTGATAAGGACGCATTGGTGATTAAAATAAATAATATGAGTCTACACCTGAAGTTATTCTGTAGAAAGTTGGAAGATTTAGTGATGGGCCAATCATTTTGTCAAGTCCGAGGACAATCACAGTATCAACAGAAAGGGCTGTGTCAAGGTTGGGTGTGCAGAAAGGGTGGGGGGATGGGTTCAGAGACTGTGTGACTATAACATTAAATTCTTCTTCCTCATCAGGCTGAATGGAGGGTGGCCCTGAGGAATCAGTGGTATAGAACAACGTGTCTACACCAACATAGAGCTCCAGATAGCACCACCCAAAGGGATGGGAAGGAGATGGGCCAAGGAAGATGGTGTGGGCAGAGAAGAAATGTGTGGAAACCAAAACCAACACAGTAGGTCCCAGATCAACTTCTGCTGCAATTTCAAGCCAAATCCCAGTAGACTCAGCATCACAGGTTGGTCTCACTTTGATGCCTACACAAATATGTAGCATGGAAATTTTTTCTGTGATGAGTCAGAAATTTACAAAACATAAGCAGCATTATTTTTATTTCAAATTTTAAAATCTCTTAAAATCAAATAAAATTTGTTTTGCCTCATTCAATTATTCTTGTACATTTACCCCAAGAACCATGAGCTTAATGTGGCGATCTTTTTGTTGTTTCCTAAAAGTGGAATGAAAGGATCAGAGTTCAATAGGCGGTTTACTCTTTCTATAGGAACCAGTAATCTGGGAACCAGAAGTGATTCTCTGAAATCATTAAAGGTTTTGCTCTGAGTTGTTTATTTCCTGTTACCTGCTTGGACTGGATTCTAGTAGCTGTCCTGACTGGTAATAGACTAGGGATAATTTGCTAGTAATTCCATGTTACCAGTTGCTAATAGATTGTGGCTAGCTGCTGTGTGAAATATTTAACTAAAGGAACCATCAAGGATGCAATGGAAAGTATTCCACATTAAAATACTCCTGTCCATAGCTGGAAAACCAGCAACTTCTCTGGTTCCAATGGTCACTCTCTTCACATTTTCATGTGTCTACAACAAGATTAGTTGCAAATACAGAATAAACCTCAGCACCTAGATAATCTGTGTTTAACCTTCCCATAAACGATTGGATTAAGACTATAACACTGCTCAACCCACATCTCACACACCAGGAAGGTGTAAACTACTGCCATAGCTCTAGCCCTCTCTTCTTTGCCCCAGTGGATTTCTCTTTCAGAAATAAAGGCAGTAGATTCCTAAGGTTAATTTTTAAAGTTCTTCTTTTCATGTATGTCTCCCCACTGTATCTTATTTATGTCTTCCATAATTCCAGTTTCTAAATTCTTTTTTTACTGAAATATTCTAAATGCGACTGACATTTACATAATTAATTAAGGATGTGGGAAACGCATGAAGATATGATCCTTGCAAGCAAATGCTTATATTGAAATGTGATCATGTAGTCTGATGGCCTAACTTCTTCCAGGGTAGGTGTGTGAGATAATGCACTTAAATCATCCAGCATGATCCACATGTCTGCTCACTAGTAATTATGTCATCTTAATAATTCTTTCAATGAAGTGCACACCTTCCTTTGGTAATTTTCTCAATGTTTTTCCTTTAGATTACACAGTATAAATCTAGTATACTTTATTTGCTGCTCATTCCAACTGGCCTTTCTTTGTACTTCACAGTGAAATGTGGTCTGCCTTTCCCTCACTACCTAAATCTAAATCAACTATCAAGTTTACCTATGAGCATTGCAAAATGAAGATATCTTAGTCTTCATTTCATTCAACAAAGCAGCATCATTTGACACATTTGGTGAATTTTTCCTACTGCAATATTTGTTTCACTTGACAACTGGGACTCCATTTTTTTTTTTTTTAATTTCCCTCTTGTCTCATTGGCCATGTCTTCACCATTTCCTTGCTGACCACCTTCATCTATGGATGCCTGAGAAATCTGTGTATCCCAGGACTCATTTCTCCTCCATCTAGTCTTTTCAGTTGCATCCGGTCCCTTGTTACCTCTTCAGAATGTGCCGTGCTGTGCTTAGCCACTCAGTCATGTCTGACTCTGCGACCCTATGGACTGTAGCCTGACAGGCTCCTCTGTCCATGAGATTCTCCAGGCAAGAATACTGGAGTGGGTTGCCGTTTCCTCCTCTGTGCCTTCAATTCTCCACAGTTCTTCATCTATCACAAAGACTTTCCCCAACATAAAATTCATATTTCTACATTTATCTGAACATTTCCATTTGTAGATTTAAAACGCATCTCAAAACCAACTTCTTCGAAAAAAGAGTCATGATTTTTTTTTTTTCCTATCACCTACACTTTGGAAGACGATACAATCCATTTGTGTAAAAGGCAACACCATCCAATCAATTTGAAGTAACTCAGAATTCCTGACTTATTTTTATATGCTACATCCAATCAATCAACAAATCCTGTTGAGTTTTATTGCAACATTATGCAGGATAACCAAGATATAAAAATGACCTATGTGTCCCTTGACAGATGAATGGGAAAATGTTAATGAAATATAATCTGCAAAAATACTGAATCACTGTTGTACACCTGGAACTAACAGAATATTTTAAATCAACTATACTCCAGTAAAAAGAAATATATAAAAGAAAGTTATTAAAAAAAGAAAACTATATATATAATATAAAAAATATTTTATCAGCCTTAGTAAAGAATGAGACCCTGATTTTTGCCACTTATGGATGAACCTGGAGGAAATTATGCTCAATGAAATAAACCAGATAGAAAGAAACACACAGCATGATCTCACTTACATAAGAAAGCAAAAAGATTACATTCATAGCTAGAACATATGAGATGTTTGGGTGGGGGCAGAATGGGGAGATGTTGATCAACTGTACAAAGTTACAGTTATGTAGGGTGAATATGTTCTAGAGACTAAGATACTGCACCATGACCACGGAAAATAATATTGTGCCTCATACTAGAAATTGACTAAGAGTGTAGATCCCAGGCGCTCTCTCTACATGAAGAAAGGATAACTACTTGAGGATAATGACGCTAATTAGCTTGGTTGTAATAATCATTTCACTTTGAACATGATTATCATCATGATGTACAGCTCATATATATATGCACATTTAAAAATTATATATAGGCAGTCCTTATATAGATATAGATACAGTTTTTCTTTAAAAAAAAAAAAAGAAAATTTAAAAGCATAAAATTCCAAAACCCCACATGGCCTTTTGTACTCATGCCCTGCTGTGCTCCCAGGTGGTCACATGACTCCTTACATTGCTGAAAGGGCCAAAAAAGAGCGCAACCCAGCAACACTGAACCTGCTTTTTCCTCTGCCTGGACTCTTCCTCCCACAGACAGTTATCTGGCTTGACCCCTGTCTTCATTTATGTCTCTACCCAGATTTCACCTACCGGAGAAAACTCTCTTGAACACAGGTTCCTGAATAAACCCTCATCATCCTCTATACCTCACACTCCTCAATTTGCTTAATGGCTCTTCTTATCACCTGATGTAGGATGCACTTATTTCATCATCTGATTTTACACACAATGTGAGTCCCACAAAGTCAGAACCTTGACCATTTTCTTCATTCACATTCTAACTTTAGATGAATAAGAGAGCAGGTGACTCATCAAATAAATAGAAAGCTGGTTTAAAACATGACCATTCCCAGGAACATGGCCAGTACACAGGACTCGGCCGTCATCCAGGACTCTGGCCTCAGGAGGGCTCGCCTTTGATCTAAGCCCTGGTCCTCAGAGGGTAAGGAGTCTGCCTGCAACATGGGAGACCCAGCTTTGATACTCGGGTTGGGAAGATCCCCTGGACGAGGAAATCGCAACCCAGTATTCTTGCCTGGAGAGTCCCCTGGACAGAGGAGGCTGACGGGCTACAGTCCACCAGGTCACATAGAGTCCAACATGACGGAGCAACAAACCCTTCCCTTTCCCTACCTTTGATTTAATATTATTCTGTTACCATTTTAAAATTCCTTAAACAACAAGGTCTTGCTGTATAGAATAGGGAACTATATTAGATATCCTGTAATATACCATAATAGAGAAAATATCAAAATATATATTATATAACTGAGTCATTTTGTTGCATAGCACAAATTAAACACAACATTGTAAATTAACTGTACTTCAATAAAATTAGCTTTAAAAGTCTTAGTTATTTTTGTGACAGGGACCCTACAATTTTATTTTGCAAATTCTATAGCTGGTCTTGCCTTCTAGGCTGCCTTGACCACTATACTTGATCCTCTGTTGCTACATTTTGTGGAAAGATCTGACCAGCTATCTCCTTTGTATTCTTAGCCAATTTGTTTTCGGTTGTTTTGGATTCACTGTCTTCACCTTAATAGAGATCTGTGTTGTAAGGCTGGGCAGTGTCAGGGCTATCAGAGACTGAATTCCCAGTCGTGGGGAATATTGAATTCCAAGGTAGAATGAATAGAGTTGGTTTGTTTATAAAACTGTAGGGAAAAGTTCTGATATCATGATGATATTCCCTCCAAATTGTTCATTACAAGCTTCAAACTTCCTTCATATTTCATCCTCTTCCCATCAACATAAAGTCAACTACTCAGAATTATTTTAATTGACTTCCCCATAAAAGGATATTTGCACTTAAGTAAGTAAGACAGCTGTGATCCCATGGACTCTGAATACATCAATGTGCATTTTTAGCAACTGCATTGATTACATTGCTCTGCATTTTAGTTCTTTTTTTTTTTTATTCTAGATCTGTTGCAACCATGGATAAACCCTAAAAACATAAATGCCAAGAAGTCTGCCTCTGTCAAACAAGCTTTACTACAAATACAATTGGTGCCTATTATAAGAATAAACTAAGATTTCAATGAAATAATTTAATATGAAAATAAAGGGAAAGGAAATAGAGGCTGAGGAAGCAGAAAAACAATCTGGCTTTTGAGACTTTTTCTGGTGACTTCTTGCATTTTTTTCAAAACTAAATATTTTGGTTCATGTTTATCTCAACTTTTTGACTTTCTTGTTCTTTGACATTTAAGTTTTCTTTCTCTACTGGGTTCAAATTAGATAAATCATATGTTCTTAGCTGTGATGACATCTATGTTTTCACATTTTCCTACATGCTGTTTAGGGAAATCTGTTATGTCATCTACGTCTTCTAACTTCTTTGCATAAAATTTTTGAAAATGTCTTTATTTAGAAATGTATTTCACATTTCTTATTTTTGCAATTGGCTAATAGCCACTTTCACTTATTAAAATTATTTTAACTAGTGTTTTGGTTATTTTGTTTATTTTCCCAAGAACTGGATATATTTTATACTTTAAAAATATACACATTAAGCTTGTACATATCATGCATATAGAACTTAACTATTTTATTAAGGTGAATTCACATATTCATATTTTAGTGGCACTGAGTATATTTACAGTGTTGTGCAACCCCACCACCTGTATCTAATTCCAAACCATTTTCATCACCTCAGAATAAAATCCCATATCCACTAAGAAGCTGCTCCTCATTCTTTCCTCTCTGCAAACCCTGGGAGTCATCAGTCTACTCTATGTGTCAGTGGATTTATCTATTCTATACATTTCATATAAATGAAATTATATAGTATGTGACCTCTTCTATTAGGCTCTTTTCATTTAGCACTGTTTCCAAGTTTCATTCATACTGTAGCATATATCAGTATCTTTTATGGCTTAAAAATATTCCATGTAATGGACATAGCACAATTTGTATATTCATTAATCCTTTGATGGACATCTGAGTTGATTCTACCTTTTGGCTCTTATAAATACTGCTGCTATAAATATTATTGAGCAAGTATTTGCTTCAACACCACTTTTCAATTATTTTGTTTATATACCTAAATGAAGAATTCCTGGGTTAACTTTTGAGGGAGTGTTAAACTTTTCTCACATAGTAGTTAAACTATTTTACCTTCCCACTAACAATATACATGGGTTTCAATTTCTCCATATTCTTACCAACTCATGTTGTTTTCTGTTTTTTGTTTGTTTTTGTTTAGTATGGACAACTTAGTGGCTGTGACCCAGTATCTCACCATGGTTTGGCTTGCATTCTCCTGACACTAATGGTGTTGAACATCTCTTCATGTGCTATTTGACTTTTGTATATCTTCTTTGGAGCAAAGTCTATTCAAATGTGTTCTTGCTTTTAAATAGGTGAGTTTTATCTTTCTGTTGTCAAATTGCAATTTGCATTTTGGTCGTGCTCATTGCTTTCTGTCTTCATGTCTTTTTTCACAAGGTAAACATACATTCCTGAGGGCTTGTCTGCTCATCTCAGTCTCTCTCTTTTTCTCTCTCTCCCGCCCTCTCTCAGCTCACTGACATCCTCCTTAAGGCCATGTAAAAGGAGATCTGAAGAAATGGCACACCACTTCAGCACTGGCAATAAGTTTGAGTTTAGGTTTTCAACCAACGTTTTCTGTCATTCACATACCTCTTGGATGGCATCTTACTAATAGGATTCTAGAAGCAGTCAGCATTCCCAGCCTATAGCTCCTCGACCTCTGAACTTTCTCTTTCCATTGATCTTGACTTGGCAAGCCACACTTTTTAGTCTAAACATTTATTTATTATATTCTTTGCTTTGGGAATCCAATAAAAGTCAAAACACACTAAAAATCTGGATCTTTCCAGCCAGCTTCACTGAAAGCTGTAAGTTGACCAAATGTATGTTTATCATGTCATTTCATATGATATCATAGTCTATCATGTCATTTTAAGAAACAGTGAACCAAATACATCTTTACTGCACACCCTGAGTTTTGTGGTTTCAAACTACAATGACATTAGTCTTAATGCCCAGTGGCCATTTGCTAAGACAATGTTTCAAACACACCACAAAGTATAATTTTCCAATTTAGTTATGGTATCACATGAACCTCCAGATTCAAAGGTATACATAGCAGTTGAGGGCAGATACGATTTGAGTGGTTATATTAGATTCCTATTGCTGCCCTAATGAGTCACCACAGACTGGCTATTTAAAATAGCACAAATCTTTTAGTTTACAATTTTGGAAATAAGAAAAAAAAAAATGGTCTTAATGGGCTAAAATCAAAGTGTCAGCAGAACTGTCTTCCTTCTCAAGGCTCTAGAGGAAATATAATTTCTCGTTTTCTCTGGCTTCTAGAGGTTACCTACATTTTTTGGCTTGTGGCCTCTTTCCCTTTTCAAGATCCACAAAGGCTAACTGAATTCTCTTACAGTGAATCACTGACATACTCTGTGCATGCCTCAACTATATGGACTCTTGTGATTACACTGGATCCAACTATCCAGTTGGATAATTTGGGATAATCTCTTAATCTCAAGGTCACCTAATTAGCAATATTAACTCCATTTGAAAGCTTTATTCTTCATTATCATGTAACCTAACATATTCACAGGTTTTCAGGGTTAGAATGTGGACATCATTTGAAGGGGGTCTGTAACAAATGGCACAAAAAAATAAGGCCATGACTTACATAACAGTCCAACGAGGATTTTCCCAGTCAGCGGTTCATCTTCCACTTGGGAGTTCAAGATACCAGGTCTCCACCATTTTTTTTGTCTCCACCATTATCAGTGTAGATTCCAATTCTGCTATGCTTGGCACAGAAGGAAGAAGAATTCTGAGACTCAGAGGTTTCTGGAAGTGAAGCAGGCTGTTTCTTCGCAGACTCACAGACTAGAACTCAGTCACATAAGTGCAATTAACAAACTCCTATAGGGGTCTGAATATTAGTCTCAGCCTTTACATTAAGAGCAGAGCACAAATTTAAGTGGGCAGCGGCTAGACTATCATCAGGAAAAAGATCTATGTGGGGAGGGCTGCAGCCACCAGGAGTGCACAATAGACTGCAAAATATTAGTTTAAAACAACCAACTCTTCTAAAGATAGTGCCATTCTAATTTTGCATTGAAATGTGATGGGAAAACATCATTTAGATGTTTATACTTTAACCCTGCAAAGGCCAAAGCTTTCTTTATGACAAAGTCCTTGGGAGAGTGATTGGACATAAAGATGTGTTAATAATCTCTCTTTAATAGAATCCTGTTTTTGTTTTTTTTTCTGAATTAGCTCACTTTTTTAGCTATGACATGCATCCAGTCAGTCACATGATAGCCAATGGATGTTTTTCAATCAAAAAATTGCTTTAACATGTATTTTCAAGAATGAAAATGTGAGAAACAAACTGCATTTTGAAAATAGTTATTTGGAAATGTTCTCATTGCATGCTTTTGTTGCCAAAAAAGACATGTGTAAATCACAAAAATTCTAATATTTTCGCAAGGAATAACTTGGAAACAGAATTTTATAACTTGTTTAAAATATTCATAACTGAAAATATTTTATTGAGATTTAAACTTTTGGTTAGGGATTCCCCGGTAGCCCAGCAGTAAAGAATCCACCTGCAATGTAGAAGAAACAGTTTCAATCCCTGGGTCAGGAAGATCCCCTGGAGAAGAAAATGGCAACCCACTCCAGTATTCTTGCCTGGGAAATCCCATGGACAGAGGAGCCTGGCAGTCCATGGGGTCACAAAAGAGTAGGACATGACTGAGTGACTAAACAAGTTTTTGGTTAATTAGAAAAAAATAATAACTTTTTGATCATTTTACCCTGAAGCATCATCATAATCATTATAAAATACTAGTTGAATTTCACTCAGTTCAGTTCAGTTCAGTCACTTATTTGTGTCCATCTCTTTGTGACCCCATGAAATGCAGCACGCCAAGCCTCCCTGCCCATCACCAAACCCCAGAGTCCACCCAGACCAATGTACATTGAGTCAATGATGCCATCCAACCATCTCATCCTCTGCCATCCCCTTCTCCTCTTGCCCTTAGTCTTTCCCAGCATCAGGGTCTTTACAAATGAGTCAACTCTTCGCATCAGGTGGCCAAAGTATTGGAGTTTAGCTTCAACATCAGTCTTTCCAATGAACACCCAGGACTGGTCTCCTTTAGGATGGACTGGTTGGATCTCCTTGCAGTCCAAGGGACTCTCAAGAGTCTTCTCCAACACTACAGTTCCAAAGCATCAATTCTTCGGCGTTCAGCTTTCTTTATAATCCAACTCTCACATCCACACGTGACCACTGGAAAAACCATAACCTTGACCAGACGGACTTTTGTTGGCAAAGTAATGTCTCTGCTTTTAAATATGCTATCCAGGTTGGTCATAACTTTCCTTCCAAGGAATAAGCGTCTTTTGATTTCATGGCTGCAATCACCATCTGCAGTGATTTTGGAGCCCAGAAAAATAAAGTCAGCCACTGTTTCCACTGCTTCCCCCATCTATTTGCCATGAGGTGATAGGACCAGATGCCATGATCTTAGTTTTCTGAATGTTGACCTTTAAGTCAACCTTTTCACTCTCTTCTTTCACTTTCATTAGGAGGCTCTTTAGCTTTTCTTCACTTTCTGCCATAAGGGTGATGTCATCTGCATATCTGAGGCTATTGATATTTCTCCCAGCAAGTCTGATTCCAGCTTTTGCTTCCACCAGCCCAGCGTTTCTCATGATGTACTCTGCATAGAAGTTAAATAAGCAGGATGACAATATACAGCCTTGACGTAATCCTTATTCTATTTGGAACCAGTCTGATGATCCATATCCAGATCTAACTGTTGCTTCCTGACCTGAATACAGGTTCCTCAAGAGGCAGGTCAGGTGGTCTGGTATACCAATCTCTCATAATTTTCCAATGTTTATTGCTCAAACTACTGCACAATTGCACTCATCTCACACACTACTAAAGTAATGCTCAAAATTCTCCAAGCCAAGCTCCAACAGTACGTGAACCATGAGCTTCCAGATGTTCAAGCTGGATTTAGAAAAGGCAGAGGAAGCAGAGATCAAATTGCCAACATCTGTTGGATTATCGAAAAAGCAAGAGAATTCCAGACAAATATCTTTTTCTGCCTTATTGACTATGCCAAATTCTTTGACGGTGTGGATCACAATAAACTGTGGAAAATTCTGAAAGAGAGGGGAATACCAGACCATCTGACTCTTGAGAAATCTGTATGCAGGTCAAGAAGCAAGTTAGAACTGGACATGGAACAATAGACTGGTTCCAAATAGGAAAAGGAGTACATCAAGGCTGTATATTGTCACCCTGCTTATTTAACTAATATGCAGAGTACATCATGAGAAACGCTGGGCTGGAGGAAGCAAAAGCTGGAATCAAGATTGCTGGGAGAAATATTAATAACTTAAGATATGCAGATGACATCACCCTTATTGCAGAAAGCAAAGAATAACTAAAGAGCCTCTTAATGAAAGTGAAAGAGGAAAGTGAAAAAGTTGGCTTCAAACCCAACATTTAGGAAACTAAGATCATGGCATCTGTCCCATCACTTCATGGCAAATAGGTGGGGGAACAGTGGAAACAGTGACAGACTTTATTTTTCTGGGCTCTAAAATCACCACATATGGTGATTGCAGCTATGAAATTAAAAGACAATTACTCCTTGGAAGAAAAGCTATGACCAAACTAGACAGCAGATTAAAATGCAGAGACATGACTTTGCCATCAAAGGTCTGTCTAGTCAAGGCCATGGTTTTTCCAGTGGTCACATATGTATCTGAGAGTTGGACTATAAAGAAAGCTGAGCGCCGAAGAACTGATGCTTTTGAATGTGGTGCTGGGAAGACCCTTCAGAGTCCCTTGGACTGCAAGGAGATCCAACCAGTCCATCTTAACAGAAATCAGTCTTGAATATTTATTTGAAGGACTGATGCTGAAGCTGAAACTCCAATACTTTGGCCACCTGATGCAAAGAACTGTGACTCAAGGGGACGACAGAGGATGAGATGGCTGGATGGCGTCACTGACTCAAAGGACATGAGTTTGAATAAACTCCGGGAGTTGACGATGGACAGAGAGGCCTGGCGTGCTGCAATCCACGGGGTAGCAAAGAGTCGGACATGACTGAGCGACTGAACTGAACTGAACTGTATTTCAGTAAAAGTTGCATAATTGGTGAGTGAGTTTTAAAATGTCTTTGGAAGTACCACACTTTTTTTAAAATTAAGAAACAGTAAAGAGAAAGATATGCAACAATTTTAGAAAAGTTAAAATGCAAAAGCAAATAATAATGTGCACCTTCATATACAACTTTGGTAGCAATTTGCACATCTTTCATTTATAACTGCATATGATTGTGAAGTTTCTTCTTCAGATATGAAAGCCGCTAATTTTAATCAATGAAATAAAGCAAACTCAGAAACAAACCTTCAATTTGCTGCTTCACAAAGTGTTAAAGAAAGATATTAACATATACTGAGGTATGTTCAATCATGCTATGTTAGGATGCAATAGATAATTTTGATGCAAATAAGAGAAATAAAGGATTTTGTACAATTAGCATGTACAATAGATTTAAAAGTATATTGAAATATTGTTCATTTCACTACTTTTTGAAAATACCTTTTTGTTTTATTTCTACAAATCACATAAGAAATCATGTGAATGAATAATTTTAAACTAATCACTAAACAAGCTATATACATTTTTAAGGTATGAATAAATAAAATATGTTGGGGAAAGATTTTTTATCAGAACGGGTCCTCTGATCAAATGTCCTGAGTTTGTGGATCCACTCTCCTCTGTGAGTCCCCAGGACCTGACTCTCCTTCCTTGTCTGTTTTGGGTTTCAGGACTCTCTTGATCTGAATGCTTATAGTCTGCAAGTACATTATGACTAAGGCCTTATTTCAACCTGCTCTTCTGTCGTGGTACCCTTCTGTTCTTCTCCATAGATTAAAAACATCTTACTTTAAAAAGGAAGTCAGTGTGGGTGATCACACACACCGTTTTCACCTTCAGTCTACCCTGGACACTCTCCATCCTCACACACGCGCCCTCCTCACCCTGGAAGAGCAGTGAATGGCTGGTTTGTCTTTAAACCCCTAACCCACCCCAAACTGTGGCTCTTAGAACGTCACTCAAGATATATTTAAATAAATGGGGTGAAATGAAAATAACAAAAGTTCACTTCAGTTGAGTTGCTCAGTCCTGTCTGAGTCTTTGTGACCCCATGAACCACAGCATGCCAGGCCTCCCTGTCCATCACCAACTCCTGGAGTCCATCCAAACCCATGTCCATCGAGTTGGTGATGCCATCCAACCATCTCATCCTCTGCCATCCCTTTCTCCTCATGCCCCCAATCCTTCTCAGCATCAGGGTCTTTTCCAATGAGTCAGCTTCGCATCAGGTGGCCAAAGTATTGGAGTTTCAGCTTCAACATCAGTCTTTCCAATGAACACCCAGGACTGATCTCCTTTAAAATGGACTGGTTGGATCTCCTTGCAGTCCAAGGGACTCTCAAGAGTCTTCTCCAACACCACAGTTAAAAACATCAATTCTTCAGCACTCAGCTTTCTTCACCGTCCAACTCTCACATCCACACATGACTACTGGAAAAACCATAGCATTGACTAGATGGACCTTTGTTGGCAAAGTAATGTCTCTGCTTTTTAATATGCTATCCAGGTTGGTCATAACTTTCCTTCCAAGGAATAAGTGCCTTTTAATTTCATGACTGCAATCAACATCTGCAGTGATTTTGGAGCCCAGAAAAATAAAGTCTGACACTGTTTGCACTGTTTACCCATCTATTTCCCATGAAGTGATGGGACCAGATGCCATGATCTTAGTTTTCTGAATGTTGAGCTTTAAGCCAACTTTTTCACTCTCCTCTTTCACTTTCATCAAGAGGCTTTTTAGTTCCTCTTCACTTTCTGCCATAAGGGTGGTGTCATCTGCATATCTGAGGTTATTGATATTTCTCCTGGCAATCTTGATTCCAGCTTGTGCTTCTTCCAGCCCAGCGTTTCTCATGATGTACTCTGCATATAAGTTAAATAAGCACGGTGACAATGTACAGCCTTGACAGACTCCTTTTCCTATTTGGAACCAGTCTGTTGTTCCATGTCCAGTTCTAACTGTTGCTTCCTGACCTGCATACAGGTTTCTCAAGAGACAGGTCAGATGGTCTGGTATGCCCATCTCTTTAAGAATTTTCCACAGTTTATTGTGATCCACATAGTCAAAGGCTTCGGCAGAGTCATTAAAGCAGAAATAGATGTTTTTCTAACTCTCTTGCTTTTTCTATGATCCAGCGGATGTTGGCAATTTGATCTCTGGTTCCTCTGCCTAAGAAATCCCATTTATTGCCTTCCTTCTATAATCTAGGAACTGGATTATACAATTTACAGATCCACTCACCGGTTTGATTCTCAATCTATCTAAATGACAAAACATCTGAGAAGTTAAACAACTGTTCTCTGATTAAAGGATTAATAAGTGTCAGAGAGAGAAAACATAGCCATGCCAGTTTTCCTTCTTGCATTTGATGGCGCCAGTGAAGGCACATGAACAGGTAATATGTGTTTAATTCTAATGTTCAGTGATGTAATATTTAATTGAAAACTGAGATCAGGCATCTAATTTCTGCATTTTTACAGATAGTTTGGTCTATTGTAAAAATGTATAAGGCACTTATGCTTAAAAAATAGATCATAGTTTTATCACTTGGTTTCTAACAAATATATGTTTTTAAAAATATATATTTGGAATCTTTTGAAATGTTTATTTCTGATAGACTTGTGTTAAGTAATAAGCAATTCTGGCAGGGGAACTCTTCCAATCCAAACTGTAGTGGGATCATCTCTTTCTTGCCGACAATACCACTTCCTGATCTGACAGTCTCCTTCTTATATGCTGAAGGCTTCCCCTGGCCAGGGCTTCTGATTATGGGTGACCCAAGAAACAGCATCTATTTCCCAAATGATAATCCTGCATGGAATGTTTCTGAAAGTAACATGCCCACCATTCTATGGAGTGAGACATGTTGGGCATCTTGACATTAATCAGGTAATTAGAACTAGCATCACAGCTTCTCCTCCCCTTCTCCCCAGGGATGCAAATGCAAAACTATCCAGTCTCTGCTCCCCAGGGACACTTGCTGGATTTCCACAGTTTAAGGAGGTTCCCCAAGCATCCTGTGCTTTCACACTCTTCTCTCACGCCCAGGGAGCGTGTGAGGGAGGTGACTTTCACTGTGGTTAGAGACTTTATTCTACACTCAAAAAAGGGAGCAACATATAATCTTAGTGCTTACATGATAGTAATCGATTAATCAACTTAATCGCCTGGCTATTTATTGAAGTTTTATTACACATTAAATTCTGTGCCAGGAACTAGGACTTCGATGAATAAGACACAGTCCCTCCGCTCAAAAGTATACAGACTAATAGAGAATAGATAAGCAGGCAACGCTTTCTTAAAGTGAGGTTACAATTACGGGAGGCCTGGGGGTGGGGTATGAAGAGAGAGATCACTACAAGCCACAAAATTAGGGAAGGATTAACAGACACTGAGGATGAGAAACACACAGTAAAGGTAAAGGAAAAGATGTTCCATCAAAGTTCGAGGCTGAAAGAGCATGGTACCCTATTTGCTCCAACATAGAAGCTGCAGAAAATGCACCATAGGTATTTCTATCAGGAGATAAGGTTGGAGAAATAAGATGAAGTATGATCAGAAAGAGAATAGATGTTCTTTAAAATGTTGATTGTTTCCTTCTGGACAAACAGAATCTTTATAGAACGCAAAGAACTGGAATCATGCAATCACTTTCACAATTAGAAAAATATCTTTTGAGAGTGGAGGTGAATTGCCACAGTCCAGTTGGATATTATTGCAAACCTGAATTGACATAGCAGGGGTGGGGCTGGAGAGTGAGGAGGCAGACAGGAAGAGCCTTGACAGGACCAAACTGCTTATTGGTTATGTTATTCATCAGGAGAGCTGTCCTGCTCTCCTGATGTGCAGCAAAGCCAATCTACTGACACTGGATTTAAGCACAAAGAAGGGTGATTGGGCATCTCATGCTCAAAAGACATGAACTCACCGATGGCTTCCAGGGGAGGGGTTTTAAAAGCAGTGTCAGGGAGGAGGCTTCAGGGTAAGTGATGAGCTTTTGCTCAATTAGATTGGCTAACACCAAGGTGAAGTTTCAACCATCATCAATCTTCTGGCTCCAATCCAACTGGGGTCTATGTGCTTGCACTCAGAAGTTTTCATCTGATGAGAGTCTGGTTTCTCTAAAAAGCATCTTAAGATTGTGTGTCAGATGCTGTTATCGCTGTCCTTCAGGGAGGAAACTGAAGTTCTGTGGTTTAGTTATATGGCAGACCTTTGTGTTTTTAACAGTTCCATTTGCCCAAGTGCTATACTTTGTTTCTACATATTTACATTCTTCTGATCACTGACCCTTGAGCTAGACTTTCTGAGACGCAGAGAAGGTGTCAGGAGCTAAAGCAAAGTCTTTTACTTCAAGAAATGGCGGGGGGGGGGCGCACAGGAGAGGGGCTCATTAATCATAAACTCAGAAAGGGAACGCAGTTTCAGTAACAGAAGAGAAACCTTCATAAATAAGGACTACAAAATAGTGCCCAAGATTCCTGCCTGGGTTGAAGAGGTTGGATTGATTTACCAATGATGAAAAATGAAGAAAGTTTGGGGATGGAGCGGATAGGGTGGGACAAAGGATACTTTGCTCATGGGAAAATTGAGGTGCTTATGGAGCCTCCAATTAGAGATTTATAATTCAAGTGTGTTATATGGGACTTAGCCTCAGAAAAGAAATCTTATCTGGACATATATGGATTGCTAATTGGAGGCTGTAATTGCTAAACTGTTTTCAAAAATGGTGATCGACTGCATTTAGGTTTTGATGTGACTAACACAACTGACTGTGCATTTTTGTGCAGGGCACTTCCAGCCCATAACTCACCTGCAGCAGTGCTCTGTTACGGCTCTCTCTATTCTGCAGAGTCCCTTCTCTCACATGGGTCAGTCTGGTAAACACATCTGCCTGCTTCCTTTCGTAACCTCTTTCTTTTGCTTCCCTGGCCCAATAAGGCAGCCACCATTGGTCTGGAATAAATCTATAGTTCATCCTATTTCCCTTGTCATTTTATGAAAGTCTCCTCCTGATATCTCTCAAAAATTGTGACTAGTGATGAAAAGGTTTCTTTTAAGAGATTCTGCCTTTTCAGTTTACCATTTTTTATTGCATTTTCCATTTCTCATCAGGCATGGAACCTACAGAGGGTGGAAGAGTCAAGGAGATACACATCAGTCTTGACAATGCCTGCAACAGAGGAGGCCTATTCCCATGGAGAGCCAGCCTTTAATTTCACTTACCTTGGGCCCAATTACTCCAACAGAGGAGAGCAGGCAACTTGAAAATTTATCCCAGGAGCAGACAAGCTTAATTCAGACTGTCATGGTGGAGCTTCCTACACAGAGACAAGCGGCCCTGATCATTAGTGTCTTTCAGACAAGCAGGTTACCCCATGTGACTCAAGAAAGGATGAAGATAAATTTTCCCTGCCTTACCCTTGGTCTTTGAACCACTCCAATCCAAAATAATTATTTAGTTAGCTCATCAATAATTAGCAGTTCCTTTCAAGTTATATATATAGAAAAAACAATGATTACATACAAATCAAAGCAGAACTGTGCCCTTCAATGTGACTCTGATTACAGATTTCTCCTTGGGAGAGCAAGGGCAGTAGGACATGATGCAAGCTGACTGCTAGGATTAAAGGAACACAAACAGTTCAAACTCCTGCCTACGGAAACTAAAAATCAAAAGCCAAATTTTAAGAATTGATTTAAAACATATATAAGTATGCCAGTTGAAAATATGTTTTTTATTCTGAAAAAATGCTTAGCTACAATTTTCCTTAGTAAGTAAAAAGTCCAAAATGTATTATTTTACATTAAAGATTTAGAAATCTCACAGAAAGAAAAGTGAAAGTGTTAATCGCTCAGTCACGTTTGATTCTTTGAGACCCCATGGACTATCCACCAGGCTCCTCTGTCTATGAAATTCTCCAGGACAGAATACTGGAGTGGATAGTCCCTTCTCCAGGACCTGCTTCCCTGGTGGATTCCCTAAAATATTACCCTTGACCATCACATATTTGAATATACTCCTGCTGGGAAATTTGTTACTTATAAGATCAGCACATCTCTGGTATTTTCAACTCTTAAAAATGTCTTCTTTATATGTTGTTTGAAACTGTACATGTACACTCCATGTATTTGTCATTTTTGTTACCTTATGAACAAAGAATACTTTTTTGAAATTCAAATATGATATTATGTACATAAAACTTTTTAATAAACTTTGCAATATGAAGGTGCTTATTTTCCATGAAATGGCAACATACTGCAGTATTTTTGCCTGAAATCCCGTGTACTATCCCTGGGATATGAAATCCCTGGCAGGCTATAGTCCATGGGGTTGCAAAGTCAGACACAGCTGAAATGACTAAGCAAGCATGTCACATTTTGTCTTGTTCTTATAAGACACATGGGATTTTGACCTCTAAGAGAAACACCCAGAAAATATTAAATTAGTACCAGAAAGCCTAGAAAAAACCCAGAAATATATTAGATATAAATAATAATGCACAGAAAAATTAAGCAAACAAACAGTAAACTTGACATTGACTTAACTCTGAGTTAGAGAAAATAAAGTGCTTACATATATGAGAGAGGAAAATGAGTTGTAGGTGATATATAGATTTCAATAGTATGCCATGCAACTAGTTAGTAATTACTTTTTCATGATAGTGTGAAGAAAAAAGACTTTGAAAGTTTGTTTTCATAAAATGAAATGGGGTAAGAGGATATCATTTAATATCATTTACTATTCTGCTTAGTAAGCATCCATATTTTAAAGTAATTTACTTATATTAACTCATTTACTCTTCAGAGTGAGCCCATAAGGCAGGTACTGTTATTAAACCCTCTTACAGACCAGGAAAATGAGATATATATGTATATATATATATATATATATATGTATAACCTTGTCCAAGGTTATACAGCAGATGAATGACAAAATAGGTCTTCAGCCCCAACATCTCCCCCACCCCCTCACCCCCACCCCCACCTCCTACCCCTGCTTAAACGTGCACTCTCTTAATTACTATGAGTCAATAAGATTGACTCACTGATTCAGGAGCTGTTGCTGTCTGTTGATAATTACGAATGATGCTGTCAAGAAGTGAGGTGGATTGTGATCCTGAAGTCTAGACACAACAGTGTTGAAGGATCCTGGAAGAAAAATCCCTGCAATTTTAGAACGGAAGAGATTATAACTGGGGGAAGGTATAACGTCTTGTTCCAAACAAGGCATTTTTGAGAGCAAATAGGGCACATTGAAAGTTAAATTAGAACAAAAGAACCAAGAACTTTTCACAGCAAATCAGTATAAATGAATATAAAACCTTTCCTATAATGCATATATTATGGAGCGAGACCTTATCAAGTAAAAGTTTAGATGTCGAAAAGAATTAAGATGAGGAAGCAGATGTCTTTCTCATGAGGGCCCGCCCCCGCCCCCCAGCCCATCATTTATCTTCTGTAAAACAGTAGCTTTTACCTTACGTCAGCTCATTGGATAAACAGCATATCAACATTGAAATACAGTAGGTTGGCATAAACCTGGAAATGTCCTTGTCATCACAAAGACAGCTGATTTTTCCTTGAAGCAGATTTTTAGATGATTTTAAGCATTACCATGGCTGTATCCTTGAGTCATTTATCCTCTCACACTCTACCCTGTCATTCTGAATATTCATCCATCTATTCATTCACATTTATTTGAAGACTTTTCTCCCACTAGAGTCCTAGAAGTCTGCTTTGCCAAACACAGTTTTCATCATTATAAGCCAAGCTTTCATTCCCATTTTCCCAACAACTGTCATTAGATACTAAAAATAGAAATACTGTTAGTCATCTGGTGGTCTATTTAAATTATCCATTATATTTATCATGATTAAAAAGAAAAACTTCAAGTAAAGTTTCTGCAGATTTAAAGATGATTCATAAAAATGAACAATTAAGATAATGTTAGAGTGATGAGGGTACACGTCAATTGTTAAGAAGAAAACACATTGTTTTCTCCTATTTCCCCTTTCAAGACTGAGAAATAGATTCTGGATTGATCATTAGGTGATTCTGATTTCGTGTGGCCTAAGACTGCAACAACTTGAAGCAGGGTTTTGGTTCCTGCCCAGAGACTGAAGTCAGGCTGTGACCGTGAGGGCTCTGGATCCCGGCCACTAGACCACCCCGGGACAGGGGCCAGTGACAAAGCCCTGGGCTATCAGCTGTGTAGAAATGAACTGTCATAGAGAGACAGAGATGAGTGAAACAAGTAGTGTGCTTATTAAGAGGAAACCAAGTAGAGTACATGAGCACAGACCAGCAGGCGGACAGAGAGCTGTGCCCTCGCTTGAATCACGAGCATGGGCATTTCTTCTGAGTCTCCTCTGACCTGTCATCTTGCTTTCCTGCTGCTGAGTCTGTGTTTGGTTTGTCTCAGGCCGGCCCCTGTGTGTGCGCACCTCTTAGCCAAGACGGATGGGGCCCAGAGGCCCACAGTTGTGTCAATGTGGCGTGACGCCCTCCTCTCTCTTTAAGCTCTTTTGCAGCTGGGAAGGTCTCCTTGGCATCAGTAATGAGGAATGCATACTCTGTTATCTCTTCTGGACAGGGCCCAGCATCCTCCCTCCTGCTATTCTGGACTTTCTATCCGCAGAGGAGAAAATGTCCCACTGGGGGCCCAGCTATTCCCTGTCTCAGGTCTTCTGGTCTCAGGTCCTCACTAGTTTTGATTCATTTCATTCAAGATAATACATTTTACAGTCCCAACTGGAGCCCTGTGTGCTTTCAAAGGAGAAGTGAAGTCCAATGGTGACCTGGAACCCAAAGGGAAAAGGCACAGCTGGGTGCCCTCCTGATGCTGCCTTTCTCTGCTTAGCATATGCAGAGGGTCTGTGTATTAAGTTGCGTTAGTCATGTCCAACTATGCGACCCTATGGACTGTAGCCCACCAGGCTCCTCTATCCATGGAGATTCTCCAGGCAAGAATACTAGAGAGGGTTGCTACGCCCTTCCTCCAGGGAATTTTCCCAACCCAGGGATGAAAACTGTGACCCTTTTGTCTCCTGCATAGGCAGGCAGGTTCTTTACCACTAGCGCCACCTGGGAAGCCCGTAAGCAGAGGGTAAAAGATATAAATACATTTTTATTGTAATTGTATCTCATTTATCCCAAAGCAGAAATTCTGGTTCTTAAAAACATAGACTTGAGCATCCCATAATTATTACAAAAATCTCAGAATAATAATAATAATAGTACCACTATCTATTATGATTATTGAAAAGAGCTAAATTTTTAAATCTTTATATTCTTCTCCTTCTCCCCAGGTTTTTGGTTGTATTTGTGTTATCAGATCATATAGCAATGTATGCTATAATCTATCCATTTTAACTCTCATTTAGTTCTAGCTTGAAGAAGGTAAATATTAAGAAGAGAAGCACTGTAGGGACGTTAAGGGATTCTAAATATGCATTCTGGATACAAGTCCCTCACCAGATATGTTATTTGCAAATATTTTCACCCAATTTATAGCTTGTTTTTTCATTCTCTTAACAGTACATTTGGGAGAAAACATTTTAAAAATTTTTATGGAGTCCAACTGATCAATGTGGTCTTTCATAGACCAGGTTTTCCTGCAATGCGTGAGAACTCATACCCTTTATTTAGGTCCTTAGTCCATTTTGAGTTTATTTTTGTGTGTGATTTGATTTCATTCTTTCACATGTAACTCTCCTGGTTTGCCAGCACTACTTATTGAAGGGACTGTTTTTTTCTCCATTGTATATTCTTGCCTCCTTTGTCATAGATTAGTCGGGAATCTTTCAGTCAGTCAGTCAGTTCAGTCGCTTAGTCGTGTCCAACTATTTGTGACCCCACAGACTGCAGCACGCCTGGCCTCCCTGTCCATCACCAACTCCTGGAGCCTACTCAAACTCATGTCCATCACATAGGTGATGCCATCCAACCATCTCATCCTCTGTCATCCCCTTCTCCTCCTGCCTTCAATCTTTCCCAGCATCAGGGTCTTTTCCAATGAGTCGGTTCTTCACATCAGGTGGCCAAATTATTGGAGTTTCAGCTTCAGTATCAGCCCTTCCAATGAACATTCAGGACTGATCTTCTTTAGGATGGACTGGTTGAATCTCCTTGCAGTCCAAGGGACTCACAAGTCTTCTCCAACATCACAGATCAAGCAAGATGAAAAGACAACCCTCAGAATGGGAAAAATATTGGAATGAAAAAGGAATGAAATTGTGCCATCTGCAGAGACATGGATGGAGATAGAGATTGTCATACAAAATGAAGTAAATTGGAAACAAAAACCAATATCATATATTAATGCATATATGTGAAATCTAGAAAAGTGGTATAGATGATCTGATATGCAAAGCAGAAATAGAGGCAAAGACATAGAGAACAAACTTATGGATACCAAGGAGGGAAGGAAGGTGGATGAACTGGGAGATTGGGATGTACATATATACACTGCTGATAGATAACTAATGAGAACCTATTGTAAAACACAGGAAACTCTACATTCAGCCCTCCGTGGTTACCTAAGTGGGAAGGAAACCCCACTAGTTAGGAAACAGACACAGTTTTGTAAAGAAACTATACTCCAATACAAAATAATGAAAAAAGAACACATACCCTATGTTTTATTCTAAAAATTTATAGTTTTAGATAAGGAGATTTCAAAACAATGTATTGTAGGCTATAGTTTATCTACTGAATTGCTTTGTCAACTTTATTAAAAACCAGTTGGTCATACATGCGGAGGTCAATTCCTAGACTCTATTTTTTTTTCCACTGGCCCATATGAATATCCCTTTTTCAATATTATACTACTTTGAATTCTATGGTTTTATAAAGCTTAAAATCAAGTAGCTTGTGACGGTTTCAAATTTATCATTCTTTTTCAAAAGTATTTTAGCCCTTTTAGATTCCTTTCCTTTTATATAAATTTTAGAATTAACTTGTGTACATAAAAAAAACAAAAGCAACCTGTTGAGATATTTCACTGATATTGTAATAAATCTATAGGTTAATTTGGAGAGAACTGACATCTGAAGTTGTATTGAGAATTTCAATCAAAATTCATGGTGAATAATTCCATTTATTTAGTTTTTCTTTGAGTCCCTCCTTTAATAGTTCGCAGTTTCATTATGTAAATCTTATAACTAAGTTTTTATATTTATACCTAAAAATTGTGTTTTTTCAAGTTTTAAAACTGATGCTCTTTCTTTTGTTATTTTTTCTGTTTGTACATGGCTGGTATATAAAGCACATTGTTCATTGCTCTTGCTGTTTGTTGCTTCATGTTTTTGTTTTGTTTTCTATCCTATAACCTGATTGAGTTTTCTATGTAAATAATAATCTCCTTTACAATTAAGACAAATTTATATAGTTTTAAATTTTTCCTAATATATAGCATTGTTTGTTTTCTTATTGCTCTGGTTGAGGATTCTACCGAAATTTTTAGCAGGAGTGGTGAAAGTGCATATTCTTGCCTTGCTCCTCATATTAGGGGACCACAAATGGCCCCTCCTTACTGCATATGATGTTAGTAGAGTTTTTGTAGATTTCTTTTTATAAAACTTCATAGGTTTCCTTCTATTCTTAGTTTGGTAAACATTTTTATTGAGAATGATCATTGTATTTTGTCAACTACTGTTTTTTATCAATTGGTATCATCATGTACTCTGTCTCTTTTAGATTATTTAAATGGTGGATTTCACTGACTATTTTCTGCATAGTGATACAGACTGCTATTCCCAGGATAGCCATCATTTGGTGAGAGTATATTATTCATATATGTATAATGCCAAATGGTGCTGGTGGTAAAGAACCTGCCTGCCAATGCAGGAGACATAAGAGATGCAGGTTCGATCCCTGGGTCAGGAAGTTCCCCTGGAGGAGGGCAGGGCAATCCACTCCAGTATTCTTGCCTGGAGAATCCCATGGGCAGAGGAGCCTGGTGGGCTACAGCCCACAGGGTCACACAGAGTTGGACACAACTGAAGTGACTTAATATACACACACATAATGTTGGGTGCAGTTTGCTAAAATTTTGTTGAGGATTATTGCATGATTAATGGATATGGGTCTGAATTTTCCTTTTTTTTTTTTTCCTAATTTCTTTGTTTACAATCAGTGTCAGGGTGATATTGGCCTCATAAAGTGGAATGACTGTTCTTTCACTTTCTAGAAGAGATTGTGTAGCATCAGTGTCATTTCTTCTTTAATTGTTTGATAAAATCTGCCAGGAAATAATCTAGTCCTAGTGATTTCTTTCTTAGAAAAAGAAAATACAAATTAAACTACTTTTATATTCATAGATTTATTCAGGTTAACTGAGAGATCTTGGGTGATTTGAATGAATTTTTGGTAGTTTGTGGTTGTTGAGGAATTGACTCATTTTATCAAAGTTGTTGTACTTATTATATCTAGGGAGGTGTTCACAGGATTCCCTATTTTCTCTCAATATCCATAGGGCCTACAGTAATATTCCCTGCTTTAATTTCAGATATTAATTACTCGTGTCTTTTCTTCATTTTAATTAGTTTGCCTTGCTAAAAGATCAATTTTATTGATTGTTACAAAGAACCACTTTGATTTTATTGATTTTCTCCTCTCTCTTTGAATGCTAAGTATCCCATTTTTCCCACACGCGAGCCAGAGCTTCAGTTTTTCTGGAGTCCTCATATTTGAGTTTCCAGCTTCGTGGAGTTCAGTTGGGGAGTACACAGAAAAAAAGTGCTCAGCCCTAATTTGGTGACTTCAAAGTCTGATGTTTTGCACCAATATGCCGGCTGGTGTTTACTTTTGTAGGCTTCCAAGTTCCTCATGTATTCTTTCCAGATTTGTAGTGGTATTCAGTGGAGGAGAAACTTTGATGCATGCATACTTTGTTTTATCCAGAGCTTGAACTCTAAGCTCTGTGCCTGGAGAAGGAAACGACAGTCCTCTCCACCATTCTTGCCTGGAAAATCCCACAGACAGAGAAGCCTGGCAGGCCACAGTCCATGGGGTCACAAAGAGTCAGACATGACTGAGCACACATGCATGCACCCATGCAAGATTCATACCTTTTGCTGAGCAATAGGAGAGCTCTCACAAGCATCCTTTCATCCCTGGATGCCTGTTGGCATCATGCTGTAATAGCCAACAGAGATAAACCTCAAGGGAAGGAAACTTGTGAAATATAATTCATATTTTATGGCAAGAAAAGAAAAGTTTAAACATTAAAAATTCTTCTCTGCCTTTTGGTCCCCTCTCTCCGCATATTGCATTGCATATCTGCATTACGCATTGATCAGACCTCCCCCATTGGCAGGAATACCTGCCCAACCATAAAGAGCAATATTCTCCTAGCATCACCAAGACAACTCCCTAAAAGATAACACATGTTCTTGATCTTTTAGGTAGGGCCATGGTGACACTCAAATCTAGATTATATAAGCTATCAAAAATAAGTTATTTGATGTCTAGCACTGTGTCTCAAAAAATGTATGTAACAGTGCCTTGACTTCTCATGGGAAGAACAGTTCTCAGAGCTTTCTGAGATATTTTTCCTAGGTGATAGTCCTCAAATTTGGCTCAAATAGTTTTCCATTTCTTATCAGAACAACCAGCTAAATTTTGTGGGCAATCAAAAGACTAGACTTCAATTATTTCAGTAAAACTGACTTACATTGCCTGGGCATGCTTGTTCTGCTCTTTACTTATATCTTGTCTTATGAGTCACTTTTGCAATATTTTTGTCTTGCTATGATTTCAAACATGGAAAAGTTTAGTTTCAAGATTAATACAAAGAACTTCCAAATGCCTTTTTCAGTTCACTGATGTTAGGTTTTTTTAAAATTTGTTTTATCATTCCCTCTCTTTCTATTTTATTCAGTGAGTTATAATTCATTACTCTCATCAGCTATTTGGATGCTCAAAGTTTCCTAATCTGAAGGGAACCCTATTATTTTGAGTTATTATTGTTTTTCATTTTGACATGACCTCATCATTTTTTGTGTGAATGTCCTTACTTTCCTATAACAAATGGAATATTTCCTGCTATATCAGTCAACAAGGATGTCACAGGCATCAGGGATTGTAGCCCTCCAACATGAGCCAGTGAAGCCTGGGGAAACTAGGAAAAAAAGAATGCCTGTCTTCCAGCAGTCATCAGACTACAGTCACTACTTACAGTGAGTCCTGAGGAAACTCAGGATGTGAAAACACAGGATACTGGCCCCAAACAGGTGAGGTGCATACCAAAGGAACGACTTCAATGAGCCCAGACTCTTGGCTTGCATCTTCCCATTTATAGAAAAGCACTGAATTCCTTAACCTGGAATATCTGGTTTTCTTTAGTTAACTTATTGATGTTCCTGACTACTTTTCCTTTGTTGCAAAAATTCCTATATAACCTGACTCCTCCCCTTGCCTCCTCAGAGCAGTTTCTCAGTTATCTTGAATGCTGTCTCCCAAGCTGAAGTCTTCATTTTGCCCTGAAAAAAACTTAATTCACAACTCTCACATTGCATTTTTTTTAATTCAACATTTAGGATAAAGTACCCTTGTCTCTAGCACTGAAATAATTTCTCCAAGAAACCAAATTTCTGTTACTTGGAAACATTACCTAGAAACCAAGATGTGACAGTGCTTATACTTGCTGGGCTGCCTCCTTTCATTTATTACCTAAATCACATTAAACCTGGCCTAAGGCTCTCCTGAGTAAGTTGAAGAAAATCAAAACCAGCCAAAGTTGGTACCTTCCTCCTCTTCAAAGGGTTAAACCCTGGGGCCCATGCACTGTGGAAAAGAAGGGGAGATCCAGGTCCTCACACCTCGGTGGCCACTGCTGTTACTTCTTATCCTGGGCTAAGTGGCCTGGAAAGATGGGCAGTTCCACTGGCAGCTTTGCTGTTTTCATGCAGAGTTCTGTTCTGTGGAGATTTCTGCTGAAGGTCTCAATGCTGCGACGCCTAACCCCAGAACTCAGAACACACGCTGCGATCCTGCTCACTGTGGTCGTTCCTATTTCTAGGCCTGTTTCTAAAGCTTTTTAGCATACAGAACAAGTGAAAAAATATGCATGTTTACATACATAAACAAATACACTTTTAAATATCTATGTGCTCATACAGCTACCAAAAACCATGAGTTCTTTGTAGCTGCTACTTGAATTTCATATCACTTACCCTGGTTTTTCCCTTCTTGTATATTTCTGACAGTCAAAAATCTCAATAATTTAGCCATTTGCTCAATCATATACTACATAAAGTGGAGAAGGAAATGGCAACCCACTCCAGTGTTCTTGCCTGGAGAATCCCAGGGATGGGGTCACACAAAGTCAGACACGACTGAAGTGACTTAGCAGCAGCAGCATACTACATAAAGGGCTTTCCTGGTGACTAAGTGGTAAAGAATCTAGCCGTCAATGCTGGAGAGGTGTGTTGGCTCCCTGAGTCTGGAAGATCCCTTGGAGAAGGAAATGGCAACCCACTCCAGAATTTTTGCCTGGGAAATTTCATGGACAGGGGAGGCTGGCAGGCTACTGTCCATGAGTCATTTTTTTTTAAATTTATTTATTTTAATTGGAGGCTAATTACTTCATCATACTGTAGTGGTTTTTGCCATCCATTGACATGAATCAGCCATGGATTTACATGTGTTCCCCATCTTGAACCCCCCTACCACCTCCCTTCCCACCCCATCCCTCTGGGTCATCCCAGTGCACCAGCCCTGAACACCCTGTCTCATGCATCAAACCTGGACTGGCAATCTGTTTCACATATGATAATATACATGTTTCAATGCTATTCTCTCAGATCATCCCACCCTCGCCTTCTCCCACAGAGTCCAAAAGACTGTTCTATACATCTGTGTCTCTTTTGCTGTCTCGTATACAGGGTTTTCATTACCATCTTTCTAAATTCCATATATATGCCTTATTTTACTGTATTGGCATTTTTCTTTCTGACTCACTTCACTCTGTATAATAGGCTCCAGTTTCATCCACCTCATTAGAACTTATTCAAATGTATTCTTTTTATTCGCTGAGTATCCCATTGTGTATATGTACCACAACTTTCTTTTCCACTCGTCTGCTGATGAACATCCAGGTTGCTTCCATGTCCTGGCTATTATAAACAGTGTTACTATGAACATTGGGGTACATGTGTCTCTTTCAATTCTGGTTTCCTTGGTGTGTATGCCCGGCAATGGGATTGCTGTGTCAAATGGCAGTTTTATTTTCAGTTTTTTAAGGAAGCTCCACACTGTTCTCCATAGTGGCTGTACTAGTTTGCATTCCCACCAACAGTATAAGAGAGTTCCCATTTCTCCACACCCTCTCCAGCATTTATTGTTTGTAGATTTTTGTATAGCCGTTCTGACTGGCATTCGATGGTACCTCACTGTGGTTTTGATTTGCATTTCTCTGATATTGAGTGATGTTGAGCATCTCTTCATGTGTTTGTTAGCCATTTGTATGTCTTGTTTGGAGAACTGTCTGTTTAGTTCTTTGGTCCATTTTTTTATTGGATCATTTGTTTTTCTGCAGCTGAGCTGCAGGAGTTGCTTGTATATTTTTGAGATTAATTCTTTGTCAGTTGCTTCATTTGCTATTATTTTCTCCCATTCTGAAGGCTGTCTTTTCACGTTGCTTACAGTTTCCTTCATTGTGCAAAAGCTTTTAAGTTTAATTAGGTCCCATTTGTTTATTTTTGCTTTTATTTCCATTACTCTGGGAGGGGGATCATAGAGGATCCTGCTGGGATTTATGTCGGAGAGTGTTTTGCCTATGTTTTCCTCTAGGAGTTTTGTAGTTTCTGGTCTTATGTTTAGATCTTTAATCCATTTTGAGTTTATTTTTGTGTATGGTGTTAGAAAATGTTCTAGTTTCATTCTTTTACAAGTGGTTGACAAGTTTTCTCAACACCACTTGTTAAAGAGATTGTCTTTTCTCCATTGTATATTCTTGCCTCCTTTGTCAAAAATAAAGTGTCCATAGGTACATGGATTTATCTCTGGGCTTTCTATTTTGTTCCATTGATTTATATTTCTGTCTTTGTGCCAGGACCATACTGTCTGGATGACTGTAGCTTTATAGTAGAGCCTGATGTCAGGCAGGTTGATTCCTCCTGTTCCATTCTTCTTTCTCAAGATTGCTTTGGCTATTCTAGGTTTTTTGTATCTCTATACAAATTGTGAAATTATTTGTTCTAGTTCTCTGAAAAATACCGTTGGTAGTTTTATATGGGTTGCATTGAATCTTTGGATTGCTTTGGGTATATACTCATTTTTACTATATTGATTCTGCCAATCCATGAACATGGTCTATTTCTCCATCTATTTGTGTCCTCTTTGATTTCTTTCATCAGTGTTTTATAGTTTCCTATATATAGGGTTTTTTGTTTCTTTAGGTAGATATATTCCTAAGTATTTTATTATTTTCATTGCAATGGTGAATGGAATTGTTTCCTTAAATTTCTGTCCATGGGGTCTTAAAGAGTAGGACATGACTTAGCCATTAAAGTACAACAACAAACAAGCAAAAAAAAAAAAAAAATTACATAAATGTTGTTTCAAACTTACTAATTCATGCCACTTTGAAAAACAAACCCACTGTGAAAACAAACTATGGAAAGGAGTTCAAACAAAGGAGATACATTTTCCTCCTTTAGCCTGCAGGTATCTGCCTGTTTCAAAGATTGCTGCTGCTGCTAAGTCGCTTCAGTCATGTCCAACTCTGTGCGACCCCATAGATGGCAGCCCACCAGGCTCCCCTGTCCCTGGGATTCTCCAGGCAAGAACACTGGAGTGGGTTGCCATTTCCTTTCTCTTTCATCCTGTGGATGTGATTGTTATTCAAATGAAATATGCTTAAGTACACTGGTGACTGTTTATATCCCTTTTGGACTTTTAATGTATTACTACTTTATTTCTGTTGTTACTTTTATGGCTTTCATTGTTGTTTTGATTTACAAAGCCATAGAATTAAAATGGTTAATAATGTTGAAACCATACAAAGGTATATTCAGACACATGTACTCTATTTTACCCTTTTCCCTACAGGTAAACATTATAGTGGTTTCTAGTTTATCTTTCCTCAGTTTCTAACTGGAAAGACAAGCACTCATTTATTTATTTATTTATTTTTATTTTCCTTTCATATTATACAAAAGCCAGTGTACTTACTGAAACCAAGCAAGACCCTGTGGGGCTCCTGGGCACAAAAGCCTTCCTGTATCCTTCCCGTGTCCTTCCCTGAGTTCCAAAGGGCAGGTTCAAATATTTGCTAATAAGGAAAGAAAGGAAATGCAGAGACAAAGGAGGAACAGCCAAGAAACAGTGGTGCAGCCCTGTGGCAGGCCCTGTTTGCCCTCAAGGAATTCAAGGGATGCACAGAACATTACTGTAAGCTGTTTTGCAGGCACTGAGCCCTCTTCCACCAAATGTTAACTACTAGATAAAAACACAAAAATATATGACACTGAAAGATGAACTCCCCAGGTGGGTAGGTGCCCATTACGCTACTGTAGAAAGGGGAGAAATAATTCCAGAAAGAATGAAGAGAGAAAAGAGAGTCAAAGCGAAAATAATGCCCAGTTGCGGAAGTGACTGGTGATGGAAGCGAAGTCTGATGCTATAAAGAACAGTATTACATAGGAATCTGGAATGTTAGGTCCATGAAACAAGGTAAATTGGAAGTGTTCAAACAGGAGATGGCAAGAATGAAGACTGACATTTTAGGAATCAGTGAACTAAAATGGACTGGAATGGGCAACTTTAATTCAGATTACCATTATATCTACTACTGTGGGCAAGAATCCCTGGGAAGAAATGGAGTGGCCCTCATAGTCAACAAAAGAGGCTGAAATGAAGTACTTGGGTGCAATCTCAAAAAATGACAGAACGCTCTCTGTTCATTTCCAAGGCAAACCATCCAATATCACAGTCATCCAAGACTATGCCCTAACCATTAATGCTGAAAAAGCTGAAGATAAACAGTTCTATGAAGACCTACAGACCTTGTAGAACTAACACCAAAAAAAATATGTCATTTTCATCATAGAGGACTGGAATGCAGAAGTAGGAAGTTAAGAAATACCTGGAGTAACAGACAAGTTTGGACTTGGAGTACAAATTAAAACAGGGTAAAGGCATATACAGTTTGCCAAGAGAATGCACTGGCCATAGAAAACACCCTCTTCCAACAATATAAGAGATGATGCTGCACGTGGACATCACCAGATGGTCAAAACCAAAATCAGATTGATTATATTCTTTGCAGCTGAAGATGAAAAAGCTCCATACAGTCAGCAAAAGCAAGACCAGGAGCTGACTGGGGCTCAGATCATGAACTCTTTACTGCCAAATTCAGACTTAAACTGAAGAAGGTAGGGAAAATCACTAAACCATTCAGGTATTTCCTAATACAGCAGAAGTGACAAATAGATTCAAGGGATTAGATCTTATAGACAGAGTGCCTGGAGAACTATGGATGGAGGTTCATGACATTGTACAGGGAGCAGTGATCAAGACCATCCCCAAGAAAAAAAGAACGCAAAAAGGCAAAATGGCTCTCTGAGGAGGCCTTACAAATAGTTGAGAAAAGAAGACAAGCTAAAGGCAAAGGAGAAGAGGAAAGATGTACCCACCTGAATGCAGAGTTCAAAAGAATAGCAAGGAAAGATAAGAAAGCCTCCCTGGGTGATCAATACAAAAAAAAAAAAAAAAAATAGAAGAAAACAATAGAATGGGAAAGACTAGAGATCTCTTGAAACAAATTAGAGATACCAGGGGAATATTTTATGCAAAGATAGGGACAATAAAGAACAGAAATGTTATGGACCTAACAGAAGCAGAAGATAAGAGTAGGTGTCAAGAATAGACAGAAAAACTATACAAAATATATATATATATATATATATTAATGATCCAGATATCAATGATGGTGTAATCATTCACCTAGAGCCAGACATCCTGGAATGCGAAATCAAGTGGGCATTGGGAACCATCATTATGATCAAAGCTAGTGGTGATAGAATTCCACTTAAGCTATTTCAAATCCTAAAAGATGATGCTGTGAAAGTGCTGCACTCAATATGTCAACAAATTTGGAAAACTCAGCAGTGGCCACAGGACTGGAAAAGGTCAGTTTTCATTCCAATCCCAAAGAAAGGCAATGCCAAAGAACATTCAAACTACTGAACAATTGCACTCATCTCACACACTAGAAAAGTAATGCTCAAAATTCTCCAAGCCAGGCTTCAACAGTAGGAGAACTGTGAATTTCCAGATGTTCAAGCTGGATTTAGAAAAGACTAAGGAACCAGAGATCAAATTGCCAACATCTGTTGGATCATCAACAAAGCAAGAAAGCTCCAGAAAAACATCTACTTCTGCTTTATTGAACATGCCAAAGCATTTGACTGTGTAGATCACAACAAACTGTGAAAAATACTTAAAGAGGTGGGAATACCAGACCACCTTACCTGCCTCCTGAGAAATCTGCATGCAGGTAAAGAAGCAACAGTTAGATCGGACATGAAACAATGAAATGGTTCCAAATTGGGAAAGGAGTACATCAAGGGTGTATATTGTCACCCTGCTTTTTTAACTTATATGCAGATTCAGTTCAGGTCAGTTGAGTCGCTCAGTCATGTCTGACTCTGCAACCCCATGGACTGCAGCACTCCAGGCCTCCCTGTCCATCACCAACTCCTGGAGTTTACTCAAACTCATTTCCATTGAGTTGGTGATGCCATCCAACCATCTCATCCTCTGTCATCCCATTCTCCTCTTGCCTTCAATCTTTCCCAGCACCAAGCTCTTTTCAAATGAGTCAGCTCTTCACATCAGGTGGCCAAAGTATTGGAGTTTCAGCTTCAACATCAGTCCTTCCAATGAACATTCAGGACTGATTTCCTTTAGGATGGACTGGTTCGACCTCCTTGCAGTCCAAGGGACTCTTAAGAGTCTTCTCCAACAACACAGCTCAAAAGCATCAAGTCTTCGGCACTCAGCTTTCATTATAATCCAACTCTCACATCCATACATGACTACTGGAAAAACCATAGCCTTGACTAAATAGACCTTTGTTGGCAAAGTTATGCAGATTACATCATGTGAAATGCTGGGCTGGATGAAGCACAAGCTGGAATCACGACTGTAGGAGAAATATCAATAACCTCAGATATGAAGATGACTCCACCCTTATGTCATAAAGTGAAGAGGAAGTGAAGAGCCTCTTGATGAAACTGAAAGAAGAGAGTGAAAATGTTGGCTTAAAACTCAATATTCAAAATACTAAGACCAAGGCATATAGTCCCATCTCTTCATGGCAAATAGATGGGGAAACAATGGCAACAGTGAAAGACTTTATTTTCTTTGGCTCCAAAATCACTGCAGATGGTGACTGCAATCATGAAATTGAAAGATGCTTGCTCCTTGGAAGAAAAACTATGACCAACCTAGACAGCATATTAAAAAGCAGAGACATTACTTTGCCAACAAAGGTCTGTCTAGTCAAAGCTATGGTTTTTCCAGTAGTCATGTATGGATGTGAGAGCTGGACCATAAAGAAAGCTGAGTGATGACGAATTTATGCTTTTTTTGAAATGTGACATTGGAGAAGACTCTTGAGAGTCTCTCGGACTGCAAGGAAATCAAACCAGTCAATCATAAAAGAAATATATCCTGAATATTCATTGGAAGGACTGATGCTGCAGCTGAAACTCCAATACTTTGTTCACCTGATGTGAAGAACTGACTCATTGGAAAAGACCCTGATCCTGGGAAAGAGTGAAGGCACGAGGAGAAGGGGAAAACAGAGGATGAGATGGTTGGATGGCATCACTGACACGATGGACATGAGTTTGAGCAAGCTCCAGGAGTTGGTGATGGGCAAGGAAGCCTGGCTTGCTGGCTTTGAAGAAAGAGTCAGACACGACTGAGTGACTGAACTCACCCGAACTATTAGATGAGGCACTCCTCTTTCCAGAGAAGGTTATAGTTTTCCCTCACCACCTGAAGCCGGGTCATCTCTGGATTGAAAGATTGCAGGCCCTATGTATACCCTGATCCTTATCAGCAACCCCACTACCTTGTCCCTGGTAGCTTAGACAGTAAAGAACCCACCTTTAATTGTATGAGACCTGGGTTGGGAAGATCCTCTGGAGGAGGGCATGGCAACCTGCTCCAGTATTCTTGCCTGGAGAATTCCCCTGGACAGAGGAGCCTGGTGAGCTACAGTCCGTGAGGTCACAGAGTCAGATATGAGTGAACCATAAAGCACATACTCCCTTGTCTGTAAAACTCACAACCCCCACCCCTCGGTACACACAGTTTTCCAAGGCACGAACCCACTGTAACCCCCTTCATAAAAGATATAAAGCTTCTCTTTTCTTTTTTTTTTTTTTTTAAGGTTCATTAACTTTTACTAGATGTTAACAGCAAACAGAAGAATAAAAGGGACATAGTGGATATTAAATTTGGGGGTAGCTTCTGTGGCTGTCCACGCAGAGTCCTACACACCTCTCCAGCACCACTCACCTGGAGAAGCTGCTGTGGATGCCAGCTACTGCTTTTTCTCCCTTCCCAAACAGATACAGCTTGGTCTAGAGCTGCACTGCCCCATAAGGAGGAGAAAAGCTTCTCTTTTCTACTTCTCCCAAAACTCTGTCTCCAAGTTTTAATTTGGTGTTGGGCTACAGAGGCTAGATTTGACTTTAGTTTCCTATTGCAATGTTATTGTATTATTTTTAATGAATTATTGACCAACTTAAAAAAGTTCTCAAATTTGACACTATTAACATTTTTATTTACACTTTTATAAGAGAATTATTCTTTGCTGTAGGGCCTTTCCTGTGCATTATAGAATTTTATTTGTACCATCTCCCACTTATCACACACAAAAATGTCTCCAGACTTTGCCAGAAGTCCTCAAACAGGAACAGTGGCAAATTCGTTGTGATTGAAAAATACTGATTTAGAGTATTTACTTATGTTCTTGGGTCTAGTCTTAGCTTTTTCAAGGGGATCTCCAGTTGTCCCAATACCATTTATTTAAAAATCCACATTTGTTCTAAATTTTTGAGATATCAGTTTCGTCATGTACTAAATTTCTATATATATTTGGTTTATTTCTGTATTATCTATTCTGTCCCATGCATCTGTAAATTAGTGTGCCAACATTATACTGTTTTAATTAAAGATTGTTTTACTAAGCTTAAATATCTGGTAAGAATAGTATCTCCTTGTAGCTTTTTTTTTCCAAAGGATTTTAGCTTTTTTTTTTTTTTTGCTTACTTGCATAATTCCACACAAAAATTATTAGCATTTGTATTGGAGTTATCTTAAATTCATAAACTACAACTACCTTAGGTAGAACCAACATGGAAAATTAAAATAGTTTGCCAAAAATTGTAACTGAGAATAAATGCAATGAAAATCAAACAATGGCATTAAGCTTAAATAAAACAAATAAAAGTAAATATGTAATAAACCAACAAAACTTGTTATAATAATTCAATTGAATAACAAAAATGCATATCTAGAAATCAATTTTTTAATTGGAAGAGAAAATGATTCTTATTGATCAACAGAAAAGACAACTTAGATGTAAGAAGAAAGATTCAATCTTGGTAAGATACTTTAATATTAAGAAGCAGTGGAAATCTCACATTTTGAGCACTTATTTCTATAAAATAAAAAGGATGTAATTACATTTTCTTGTATAAAAGAAAAAACCCTAACAAAAACTGAGCAAATGGTACAGAATATAGTTTGATTTCAATATGTCAACTAAAGAACTTTCTAAAATCAATGCTACAGGTTCATATTACCTGCAATATAATGGGAGGTAAAATTTCTATATTCTATTTTGCTTCACTTGCTTGAGATAATGCTTTTTATAATATTTTTGTCAAATACTTCAATTGCCTCACAAAATTCAAAATACATTAATTTAGAAATTTATTTACTTGACAATAAAGATAATCAACTTCATCACAATCAATTCGTTTACCCTCCTACCTTTGATTTTTCAATTACCAGAGTTATTTTTTTCTTGGAATGTTGCCTTATACTGAAATTTAGGTTGTCCCAATGAGCAAATATTACAGCAAGACATGCTAGAAAACGTCAGTTTTCAAAGGCTAACCCCTGGTAAACTTGACGTTTAACTACAACTTATATTGAGGGAGAATATTTCTATGAAGAAAACAGGAATCTTCAACCTAAGGCAGTTGTTTATAGACATGGTGTTCATTTTCAAAAAGCTGAAACAGTACCTATCAAGACATGTTCTGTCTTCTAGAACAGGTGGAACACTCTGACAAAAATCATAGCAATATACTCTTAGGTTGGTTTCCTAAGATAAAAGAAAAGCAGAAAGAAACAAATAGGACCTGATTACACTTAAAAGCTTTAGCACATTGGCAAAATAAAAATACACATGTGGAATGGGAGAAAACATTTGCAAACAATGTTAGCAACAAAGTGTTAATAACCAAAATAACATAAACAGTTCATACAACCCAACAACAATAACAAACAAGCAAACAAACAAAAATGGGTAGAAGACCTGAATAGACATTATTCCAAAGAAGACATATAGATGGCTAACAGGTACTCAGAATTGCTAATTATCACAATGAGATAATATTTCTTACCTGTCAAAATGACTGTCATCAAAAAGTCTACAAATAACAAATGCTAGTGAGGATGTAAAGAAAAGGAAATCTTTGTATACTGTTGGTGCGAATGCAAATTAGTGCATTTAATTATGTAAAAAGGTGCAGAGGTTCCTAGAAAAACAAAATAGAACCACCCTGTCCATGCGTGCATGAGTCATTTCAGACGTGTCTGACTCTGCAACCCTATGGACTGCAGCCCACTAGGCTCCTCTGTCCATTGGGACTCTCCAGGCAGAATACTGGAGTGGGTTGTAGTGCCCTCCTCCAGGGGATCTTCCTGATCCAGGGATGGAACCTATGTCTCTTAGGTCTCCTGCATTGGCAGGCGGGTTCACCATATGACACAGCAATTTAACTCCTGGGTATACATCTGGGAAAAAGAAAACTGCTAGTTTGAAAAGACGAATGCACCCCAATATTCATAGAAGCACTACTACAATAGTCAAGACAGGGAAACAGAAAGTGTGCCAATTGACAAATGATTGGATTAAGAAGATGTGATCAATAGATAGATGATAGATAAATCACATAGCCATAGAAAAGAATGAAATATTACCATTTGCAGCAACTTGGATGGACCCAGAGAATACTGTACTTTGTGACATAGGTCAGATAATACTGTATCACTTTCATGTGGAATCTGAAAAATAATGCAAATGAATGTGTGTGCAAAGCAGAAACATACTCACAGACATATAAAATAAACTTGTGGTTACTACCAAAGGGGAGAGGGAAAGGGGGAGGGATGAATTAGGGGTATGAGATTAATGGATCAAACTACTACATGTAAAACAGATGAACAACAAAGATGTACTGTATAGCACCAGGAATTGCACACTCTACCCTGCAGTAGCCTATAATGGTGTATACTGATTCACCTTGCTGTACACTCGAAACTAACATAGGATTGTAAATAACTCTACTTCAATTAAAAACAAAGACTTACAGCAGCCATCAGGAGGAATGGAATAAGATACTTGCTACAACTTGAATGGCCCTTGAAGATTTTATGATAAGTGATAGAAGCCGCAGAAGTCCACGTATTATACAATATTGTTCATATAAAATGTCCAATACAGGGAGTTTATAAAGTCATAAAGTAGATTAGTCAATGCTTAGTGCTGGGGGAGGGTAACAAGGAGGGATGGGAGAGCATTTCTTTCTGAGAAATGATAAAAATATTCTATAATTGAGGTGCTGGTTGCACATACATGTGAGTATACTAAAATACACTGAATTATATACTTTAAATGAACAAATTGTAACATGTGTCAATTGTATCTGAATAAAGCTGTTTAGAATTTTTTCAAAAAGAAATATTCTGCCCAACATGATTGACAATTACAATATTATTAAGTACTTCTTATGAATAGATTATCAATGGCTTTGCAGAAGGATGCTTGTATCTGAACAATCCCCCAAGCTTACTCCAGTTTCAAAATGGAGAAGAAATTAATTCATCTGAGCATCTCTGTGGTACAATCTCTTTGTAACCTCTTAGCTCACTTCTGGATTACTTCTGTTACTTTTGTCATGAACTAGTATGTTTAGAATTCTCTTCTTCAGTTGTAAGATGTGTGTGTTGCTAAACATCTACATAGGCTGTTTTACATTGTTGGCCACTGATTTAAAAAAAAGCCAAAGATTAAACATGTTAATAGTAGTATTGTATTTATTATTTTTTTTATTGAGGCATATTGGCTTTGTTACATTTGTAATAAAATCACTCCTTTTCATTTTTGGTGGTATTGATAACTCCATAAGCAACTGTGTTATTTGAAAGAGGCATAAAATCAATCACTGTGCAAGCTTTAACCTTTATTACTATGACCATTAGCAGTAAGTAAAATGAATGTCTCATTAATTATTTCACTAGCTCTTTCATTATTCAATCAATAAGGTTTCTGGGGCTTTTGTATTTTCAACTCTGTCAATATTCAGGTTAGTTTACAACACGTACCTGCTTTGCTTTAAACAATCATAAGTTCTGCATGTACTTTCTGAGTTTCCAAATTCATTCGGAAATTGTTTTATTCCAGAATTTATATTTCCAAATATTGACACATAATTATTATATTCCTTTCAATTACTCACTATTAAGTATAAATTTCAAATAAACATTACAGGGGTTTTTATTTTATTTGTGCTGTGACTTTTTCAGCAATAACAGATATTTAGATAATCATTCATCTGCCTCCATCCATGTTTATTGAAGACATAGGACCCTTTTTTTCAGTTGACTCACTCCAGTTGAATGTGATATTGGCAACACAAGTTTCTATTTTGGAATTGAAAAAAATCCAGTATTCAAATATTAATTCATGTAGGGTTCAACAGGGGAAGGAAGAAAAAAAGAAAGGAAGGGAAGAAGAGAGGGAGGAAAGGAGAGCGAAGGAATGAAGAAAAACAGTTTTCTTGTCCAGGTTTCATCTCCCCCTAAGAAAGAGCTGAAACTACAAAACTCTCATTAAAATTAATGGAGTAGGTTGAGAAAAGAATAAATTATGGAAAACTGTGTGGAGGACTCAGAAGGTTAGCTGGGAGCTACTGGTAAGTCTGAGCTTCAGATTTCTAGCCAGCTGGCTCCTTGCAAGAGCATCTCCAGTCAGAAGACTTCATCTGCCACCCATCCCATGACAGCGCCACAATGAAGGGCCTTAGGGCTGGGGATAACCTGGGTTTCTTCTTACCCCCCAACTTATCTTTTACTCTAGTTCTTCAAACTCTGACTCCTATGCCATCTTAGGGGTCCACTTTGCATACTTACTTTATTTTCTCCAAGTCTTATTTATCTGTTAAAAAAAATACAACTGAATAGTGGAAACTCAGGAAGGAACAATTCAATGTTTAATGCAGGTGTATGAGCTGGTCTAGAACAGTACCACAAAAACCGGAATCTGGAAAACTCTGCATCAAGGAGAAAGGTATTGATTTTATTTTGAAGGGACACAGAAGAATCTCAAGTTACTAAATTTAAATAGTTTTGACACTCTTAAGGGCTTCTCAAGTGGTTCAGTGATATAGAGTAATCCTGCCAATGCAGGAGACACAGAAGACATGAGTACGATTCCTGGGTCAGGAAGATTCCCTGGAGAAGGAAATGGCACCCCACTCTATTATCCTTGCCTGGGAAATCCCACGGACAGATGAGTCTGGCAAGCTATAGTCCATGGGGTCACAAAGAGCCTTATACAACTTAGTTACTGAGCATGACACTCTTAAGCATCAAAATCATTCTGGTCCTTCCAGCTCTGCTCCCAGACACAGCTTTTATGGAAGAATTCACTTTGTTCTCCCCCTAGTGTGAAGCATGATGATGTTTAATATGTGCACACACGCACATCCACATACACATATGTACACACATACTCACAGGTATTTTACCAATTCTATCATGGAAAAATAGATAAAATAAATGGAAAATACAAGAGATAATAAGAAAATATATCTTTCTTTTTTTCATAGGACTTTTTCACCTTAAGATTAGTAGTTTCTTCTTGGGCAGTCACCCCAGAGTAGATCATCAGTGCAGTGCTGCCAAAAGTTGCATTAACCTCATAGCCCACAGGATTCTAAGTTTCTCCATCAGCTTTGTGGCTATTATTTGGGTTTGCTTCTTAACCACCTCTGCTTATGTTCATGCCTTTATCCTCAGGACCAGCATGATGCCTGAGTGCTTAAGAGTTGGGGCTTTATAGGTTCCTGTTATCAAATGGAAAAAAAAAAAAACACAGGAACTTCTAACAGCCTAATGATGTTCTCTGAAATGTCTGCACCATCGCATCTACCCACTGCACCCTGTTCAGCTTGTGTTCCCTGTTGTGGGAATAGCTGTGTGTGTGAGTTCATTGTAGGATACACTTTGTTCTGCAGCATCCACTGCCCTGGTGTCATCTCTCCCCACCTGCCCTGCTGGGCTCAGTTCAACCTGGAACCTGGGGAAGGAGGTGGGACACAGTTGACTTTTCCTCTCCCATGCGGCCTTTGGCTCTCACTCTCCTTTCCCCCAAGCCAGAGAGTTCTGAACTCTTCATGACGGAGTCAAGGAGGGAGAAGAAGGACCTGACTCTGCAGGTGAATCTGGCATTTGCCCTGGGTGTCCTCTTGCCATGGGTGATGTTTGAGGCCCTTTAGCACATAGGCCATTGCCAACATCTAAGATGCCCTAATGCTCCCTTTTGGCTGCAGCATTTTAGCCTGGGAGTGCCTGTGCTTCATTGGTTAGCCCACAGCTCCATCCTTAGGCTTGAGCTGCCCTTTGGCCTCCAGTCTCTGGGCTATTGACCTCTCTTGGCCTCTTTCAGGAAGCCCCCTTAAACTGACTGCAGCAAAAATTCTCTACCACTAAAAATATAAAACATTCAGTTAAATATGTATTTCAGATAAGCAGATCATTTTTAGCCTAAATACATCTCAAATGTTATGTGAGAAATTCAGACCTACCTGGAGATGCTATATTTTGTCTGGTAACCCTAGTCCCCTATGGATCTGAAAACACTGCCAGTAGGAGGGCAATTACCTCCCATATTCAGCTCTCGTCAGTTGCCACAGGCTGCTTCTATTTTTCTCTTTCTTCTCTTCTTTCCCTGGAGACTTTTCTTTTTGGACACCTGTAGGTGTTTGCCAAGCCACACCTCCCCCTCCTTGTTGGGGAGGCTGGAACCTACAGTCTTTCTCCCAAGAAATCCTTTGTTAACGCCCAACAGTTCTCCAGGCAATTTTTCAAATGAAGGTCAAGCTTCTGCCATGACATTTCGGAGTCCTGAGTAAGGAGATCTGGGACCTCACTTTGAGAAACTGGAATAACTTACCAGCTAGTCCAGTTCTCAGCTCTCCTGCTTCAGTCATAGCTAAGAGACAAAATTCTAGTGTTAGCATCTTCTTGCACATTTCTTTTTGCTTCCTTACTTTATACCATTTCTTTGGGAAAAAATTTTAGCAGAATGATTGGATGAAGATGTATGAGCATTTGTGTGACTCATAAAACTCCACTGAGCCTCATTTCACTCTGTTTTCCTCTGTTCTTCACAGTAGGCCTCTGACTGCCTCCCACCTGCAAACCAAAGCCATCTGCATCACAGGGACCTGAAGGCATCACACGTTCGGATGCTCAAAAGGGCTCACTGTCCTCTTATAGCCGCATCATTATAGCCTTCATTTCAAGGGAGAGAGAGTAGGAGCAGACTTCAGGATTGCAATAGACACCCCAAGGCCCTTAAGCTACACACTGGCCCTGTCTGGATGGAGTCACCAAGGTCTAGGTCGGGAATCGTGGCTTCTGGGGAGCTCAGGACAGAAGTCTCAGCGGGGTTTTGTGCCTCTCTGTTCAAACAGTCAAGCAAGGCTGGCTTGTCAGTCATGCAGGGGAAACCAAATCAGATTTAGAGGCTGCCAAGGAAGGGCTGGACTTCAGACAACACATCATCACGAATCCTACTGTTCTTGTCATGGCCCACCATGAGCACAAGACCCCCAGGTGTATCTCTAGAGAGAGTTTTCCAGTCAAGTTGTCATTCTGTTTTGTTTAACACAACACTTAAGAGTCCCTGAATATTAACTAGTAGGAAAAGCAAAATACAGACATTTGTCCCTCACTTTGGCATTCCTCTAACCACAAGATAAGGAAAGATGCAGAGATGTCAAGTTGTTGCATTTGCATATGGGATTAATATTTGGCTTTCTTAGGAAATGCATCCTGCCAAGCCATCTACCATATTCTTTATTTTTATAATCTTTAACTTCTCTGAATTGAGCATTATTAATATCATTTGAGATGGTAAAACAATCTAGGTCCCTTTCCTTACTAAACCACACAAGTAACTGTTTAAGTGATTATTTTATATCAGACTCTTTCCTTGCCTCTGGGGAGACAATAGCAAAAATAAGTCCTTGCCCTCTTGAAACTTTCATTCTTGGAAGTAGAATTAAGTAGAATATAACATAGCATATTATGCAACATCATAAAAAGTCGGAGTAAAAGGGAGAATTAGGAGTTGGAGAGTTAAGATACTGCTTTACCTGTGGTGGTCAGACAGGCATGTTTGGGCAAGGTTTCATTTATAAAGAGATCAAAAAGAAATGAGAGTGTGTCTAGTACCTTCAAGACCTGATCTTGGATTCTCAGCCTCCAGAGCTGTGAGAAGTAAATGTTTGTCATTTAAGCCAAAAAAAAAAAAACTTAACAAGTAGTTATTTTCTATCTTCAGGCCTGGATTAAGCATCAGTTTAAAATTCCCTGGATGGATGGAATGCAGGCATAGGGGTGCGAGGGAGGTCTAAGTGGGAGGGGATATCTGAGTACATATGGCTGATTCACTTCTTTGTACAGCAGAATCTAACATATTATAAAGCAGCTATAACTCAGTGAAAAAAAGTTTTTTTTTAAGTGAAATGCACTTGGCTGAGCACTCCGGGCTGGCTGTGCATTTCCAGGGGGCTCCTCTCCTCACTACACTTTCCTCTGCCCTCCCTTCAGGCTTAGCTATAAAGTCTATGCCTAATGAGCTCCTTGCCCCACTATACTATTCTTCCTCACCCTCAGTCCCTGGACGGAGTCAGTTCCTAAAGCAGAGATGTCTCTGCCTCCTTCTGGATTTCTCTCTGCTTGCTTCTAGCCTCTGGAGTGAGCCATTTTTCACTATATTGCTGGTTGAAATGCCTTACCTGCATTAAAACCCTTATAATTTAAGTGGTTGTGAAGTTGAATAAAGTATCTCTGATGAGGAATTTATATCACTAAACTATAACACTTTCAGAAGTAGGTCATCTAACTTTTTAATGAAAATCTTCATAAATACATATTTTAAGAATTATTTTGAAAAGTTACACAACATGTCTTAAAGGAAAGATGCAGAGTTTGATGACAGAAAAAAGAAGAAAATGCTACTTTTCTAAAAGTTCTAGGATTTACTGTAAATGCACTTTCACTTTTCTTTCAACCAAAGGAAAAAGGAAAGTCTGCTGATTGGCATAGTTCCCATCTCAGCAACAAAGTTGCATGTCAGTTTACCGGAAGCACAAAATTTTCTGCCACTAAATGCTGGGATGTCTCATATGTAAATTTACATAAAAAATTCTAAGATACTGTCATTAATAATATATTTTTTAGAAACCAAAATAAAGATAATTTTGCTAGACAGCATTTTGAGCAATTGTAGATGAAACTTAAAGGCATATCATTCAAGCATAGTTCAGAAAGTCTCTTCCATGGGAGGCTAAGTTTATATGGTACAAATTATGGCTTTCCCATTTCCAATTCAATCAAAAGATAAAATTTAGAGTAGAAAGTAGGTTGGAAATTTATTAGACTATCTTTCCTAAATAGCACTGATGACTGTTGTACTCCTAAGTACATGAATATTCGTGTGCATCTTCAACAGTGAGCAGAATATAACTCATATGGGTCTGTTCTGTGTACTCCATGACAACATTCAATAAATTTTTATTTATAAATTTGTATATTCGTACATACACACAGACATATACACGCACATAGTTGAATTGTGTTCTATATAGCAACCTTTAAATTATGTATCCCTTCTTGATTTTCAAAATGTTATAACCCAAAATCTAACAACACAGAGCAAGGGATATCACAGGTATTTATCATGGTCTAGTACATGCATGATTATTGTATGATAGATGCTAAAAAATGAAATGTATAAAAAGAACTCTGGAGACACGGGGGAAGAAGCAAGAAAATAAACTGAGGTAGACACAAAACATTTCATGGGAGATGTGATATTTGGATAAGACCTTGAAGAATTAGTAAATGTTGATTAATACAGAAGAGAAAGGCCAGCGTTCCTTTTAGAAAGAAGAGCCTGTGAGGTATAGCAGCTACCATCCTGGTGGCTGGAGAGTGTACGGCCGAGCACAGAGGACAGCAGAGTGGCCAGAGGTGCCGCACGGGCTGAAGAGGCTGTAATGTGTCCACCAGACTAACGGGCCCCAGTCAAAGGTTTACATCACTTAAGAGTAGACTAGGGAGGTCATGACTGGTCACATGACCATGGGTTTCAGAAAAACGAATGGCAGTAGTGGAGAGCTGGGTTAATTAACGCTGATGGACCCTGGAATTCACACTCAGTCCACAAAGTGGCTATGCACATTCCCATGATGTGCCCCCACACTTGCAGATTTACCTCTTTTTTTTTTTTTTTTTAATTTTTTTATTAATTATTTTTCTTCCAGTGGGTTTGTGTCATACATTTATATGAATCAGCCCATGGATTTACATGTATTCCCAATCCGATCCCCCCTCCCACCTCCCTCTCCACCCGATTCCTCTGGTCTTCCCAGTGCACCAGGCCGGAGAAACACTTGTCCATGCACCCACCTGGGCTTGGTTGATCTGTTTCACCATAGATAGTATACATGCTGTTCTTTTGAAATATTCCCACCCTCACATTCTCCCACAAAAGTTCAAAAGTTTCCTTTTTCTTTTTGTATTTTTTTTTTTTCTTTTGTGTCTCTTTTTCTGTTTTGCATATAGGGTTATCGTTACCATCTTTCTTAAATTCCATATATATGCGTTAGTATACTGTATTGGTCTTTATCTTTCTGGCTTACTTCACTCTGTATAATGGGCTCCAGTTTCATCCATCTCATTAGAACTGATTCAAATGAATTCTTTTAAATGGCTGAGTAATATCCCATGGTGTATATGTACCACAGCTTCCTTATCAATTCGTCTGCTGATGGGCATCTAGGTTGCTTCTATGTCCTGGCTATTATAAACAGTGCTGCGATGAACATTGGGGTACATGTCTCTTTCAGATCTGGTTTCCTCAGTGTGTATGCCCAGAAGTGGATTGCTGGGTCATATGGCAGTTCTATTTCCAGATTTTTAAGAAATCTCCACACTGTTCTCCATAGTGGTTGTACTAGTTTGCACTCCCACCAACAGTGTAAGAGGGTTCCCTTTTCTTCACACCCCGTCTCCAGCATTATATCTGTAGACTTTTGGATAGCAGCCATCCTGACTGGCGTGTAATGGTACCTCATTTGTGGTTTTGATTTGCATTTCTCGAATAATGAGTGATGTTTGAGCACCTTTTCATGTGTTTGTTTAGCCCATCTGTATGTCCTTCTTGGAGAAATGCTGTTTAGTTCTTGGCCCCATTTTTTGATTTGGGTCATTTATTTTTCTGGAATTGAGCTTCAGGAGTTGCTTGTATATTTTGAGATTTAATCCTTGTTCCGTGTTCGTTCATGTTGCTATTATTTTCTTCCCAATCTTGAGGGCTGTTCTTTCACCTACTTATAGTCCTTTTGTAGTGCAAAAAAGCTTTTAAGTTTCATTAGGTCCCATTTGTTTAGTTGTTGGTTTTATTTCCAATATTTCTGGGGAGGTGCGGTCATAGAGGATCCTGCTGTGATTTATGTCGGAGAGTGTTTTGCCTATGTTCTCCTCTAGGAGCTTTATAGTTTCTGGTCTTACATTTAGATCTTTAATCCATTTTGAGTTTATTTTTGTGTATGGTGTTAGAAAGTGTTCTAGTTTCATTCTTTTACAAGTGGTTGACCAGTTTTCCCAGCACCACTTGTTAAAGAGGTTGTCTGTTTTCCATTGTATATCCTTGCCTCCTTTGTCAAAGATAAGGTGTCCATAGGTTCGTGGATTTATCTCTGGGCTTTCTATTCTGTTCCATTGGTCTATATTTCTGTCTTTGTGCCAGTACCACACTGTCTTGATGACTGTGGCTTTGTAGTAGAGTCTGAAGTCAGGCAGGTTGATTCCTCCAGTTCCATTCTTCTTTCTCAAGATTATTTTGGCTATTGCTAAAAGCTGGTTTTTTGAAAAAATAAACAAAATTGACAAACCATTAGCAAGACTCATTAAGAAACAAAGAGAGAAAAACCAAATTAACAAAATTAGAAATGAAAATGGAGAGATCACAACAGACAACACTGAAATACAAAGGATCATAAGAGACTACTACCAGCAGCTCTATGCCAATAAAATGGACAACTTGGATGAAATGGACAAATTCTTAGAAAAGTATAACTTTCCAAAACTGAACCAGGAAGAAATAGAAGATCTTAACAGACCCATCACAAGCAAGGAAATCGAAACTGTCATCAAAAATCTTCCAGCAAACAAAAGCCCAGGACCAGATGGCTTCACAGCTGAATTCTACCAAAAATTTAGAGAAGAGCTAACACCTATCTTACTCAAACTCTTCCAGAAAATTGCAGAAGAAGGTAAACTTCCAAACTCATTCTATGAGGCCACCATCACCCTAATTCCAAAACCAGACAAAGATGCCACAAAAAAAGAAAACTAGAGGCCAATATCACTGATGAACATAGATGCAAAAATCCTTAACAAAATTCTAGCAAAGAGAATCCAACAACATATTAAAAAAATCATACACCATGACCAAGTGGGCTTTATCCCAGGAATGCAAGGATTCTTTAATATCCGCAAATCAATCAATGTAATACACTACATTAACAAATTGAAAGATAAAAACCATATGATTATCTCAATAGATGCAGAGAAAGCCTTTGACAAAATTCAACACTCATTTATGATTAAAACTCTCCAAAAAGCAGGAATAGAAGGAACATACCTCAACATAATAAAAGCTATATATGACAAACCCACAGCAAGCATCACCCTCAATGGTGAAAAATTGAAAGCATTTCCCCTGAAATCAGGAACAAGACAAGGGTGCCCACTCTCACCACTACTATTCAACATAGTGTTGGAAGTTTTGGCCACAGCAATCAGAGCAGAAAAAGAAGTAAAAGGAATCCAGATAGGAAAAGAAGAAGTAAACTCTCACTGTTTGCAGATGACATGATCCTCTATATAGAAACCCTAAAGACTCTACCAGAAAAATTACTAGGCTATCAATGAATATAGTAAAGTGCAGATATAAAATTAACACACAGAAATCCCTTGCATTCCTATATACTAACAATGAAAAAACAGAAAGAGAAATTAAGGAAACAATACCATTCACCATTGCAACAAAAAGAATAAAATACTTAGGAGTATATCTACCTAAAGAAACAAAGGACCTATACATAGAAAACTATAAAACACTGATGAAAGAAATCAAAGAGGACACAAACAGATGGAGAAACATACCATGTTCATGGATTGGAAGAATCAATATTGTCAAAATGGCTATTCTACCCAAAGCAGTCTATAGATTCAATGCAATCCCTATCAAGCTACCAACGGTATTTTTCACAGAACTAGACCAAAGAATTTCACAATTTGTATGGAAATGCAGATTTACCTCTTAACCTTTTTCCCGTCATGTTTTTGTTTTTTTTTTTTTTTTGTCATGTTTTTCAGTGAAGTCTACTATACTTCCAACTTCTATCAATATTTGAGTGATCTGCTACTTTTAGTTGCTCTTTTCCCCTTGTGCCTTTTTTTGCCCTGGACTCACTTTATCTTTATCCCTCACCCTGTTTTTCAGCATTTCTGGAGGATGAGCCTAGCAGGATGTAAGTTTAATGACATTCTACAACCAATAGTAGGATTTTGTTAAATTTGTAAACCAAGGTGGTCTCACTACATTCATATCTCAGTTTTTTGTCATCTCCAGTGAAAATCAAAGTCATGTTTGGTTATATTTTAGTTTAATTCCATCTTGGGCTACAAAATTCAAACACAAAACAGCAACTTAGAATTGTGAGTCAAATAACCTCATTTTATAAATTTACAAAGTGAGTTTCACAAAGGGTAAGGTTATGCCTCAAAACAATAGGACTACACTAGAAGCCCACTGAAACTAAATCCTTTGACTCTTCTCACAAAGACCGTTTCTATGATAATCAAGTTTATTGGGTTTACTGGAGAGTTAGAGTTGAGGTGCCCAGCCACAGAAGCTGATCATCCAGATAGATTTTTTCTTACTTTAGGAAAAAGCAGTGAGTCACTCTGCATGTAAATGTCATCAAAAAGCCTCAAATGCAAATTATTCTCTTCTTAATAGAATATGGTGCTATCTCTAAGAGTGGTGAAATTAAAGGTCTCAATGTTCTCAGTCCGATTCATTAATTTGTTAACCTTTATTTAGCAGCTGGTAGATGGAAGGCTGCCAAAATAATAAATAGTCAATGTTTCTTTGTATCTTCTAATATTCATAGCATTTGATGGTAGAGTTAATTGAAGGAGACATCATTATTTTATGCATCATTTTTGGGTGAAAGTAATAAAAGGCCACTGAATGGTTTCATACAAAGGATCTCTGACGGCTGTAGATCGTGTTGTGAAAGTGATATTTACCCAGTGCTGCAGATGGTTTGAAATGATAGGCTTTAGTTCGCCATTTGGAATCACGATGACAAGTAGACTACTAAAGTTATTTTTGTATCGAAATGCTTGCACGCATAAGCAAGTGAAGAATTTGAACTGTAGAACATATTGATCTTAAAATACACAATGATCCATACATCGATGAATTAGACAATCAGACCAATCTGTGTTCATAACAATCATACTCACTTGAAAGAAAATTATGTGATGAGAGGGTAAGAATCACTTAAGAGTTCAATGGAAATAAAAATTGTGCATCTTCATAAATTTTGGTTCAAAGAGTCTCTGATTTGAAAGATACCTTTAAAGCCATCTGAGTTTTCTGTTAAAGTTGGATTCATCTTGTCATACTATTCACTGAGAAATGCTTGTCTTTCCCGTTCTGTCATTTGCTGCATCTGTATCCTCATTCTGTTAGTTTCAACTGTGCCCGTGATAAAATCTTTCTGCAGACATTGCCCTGCAGAGCAGGACCACAGACCTCCCTCACAGTGGACATTGATTTGCTTTGGTGTTTATTTGACAATTATCAGATCTACTGTCTTAGCTAAGAGTAAGAATCCTTGAAGCAATCATTTAACCTTACCCTGGGCTTTCAAATCAGAACAACCTGCTTTTAGGTCATTGGGAATGATCTTAAGTCCAAAAAAAGAAGAAATAAAGATGCACATATATTCATGGCAATACATTTGCATCTTCTATTATGGATTCACCATTCTCACTGCTTTGACTGAAATTCTTAGAGTGAAATCATTTAAAGAAGCAGAAATTTTCCCATGTATTAATGTGATTTTATTCAAGAATGTATTCTGACTGGTTGGCTATTTTCACTTCAAAGTATTTGAGTGGACCTTCAACTCTGTTCTCAAAGACCAATATAGGAAAAATCAATTTTAATGCAACCTATGTATTTAAAACAATATGTGACAATAAGAATATAATTATATATAGTAATATGTAAGAAATGTTATCTCTCTATTTAATTATATTTTATTGTTGTTGAGTTGCTCATTCATGTCTGACTCTTTGTGACCCCCTTACATGAGCTTAAATAACTAAAACAGGCAATCCTATAGAAAGCAGTGGCTTTGACGTGATCTGTACGATTGGTGGTATGTTTTTTCAAACAGCTATCCTCACAGCTGAATATATGTATATATGCTCAACACCAGAAGGTCTATTCCTCATTCCAAGCAAAAACCAGTATGAAGCTCCTTTAAGCAGAAGACCCATGAAGAGTCAGTGAAGGGGGAAAGGAGAGCGGAGAGTTCCAGCAGATTCAGAGGAGAGGTCCGTCCTCCCTACTGGTGAGCTCACACTGGTGTTCAGGTAACAGGCTGGAGGCCATTTTTACAGAGTCATCAGTGGAGCTGCCTCAGGGTCAAAGCTTGTACAGAGGGCCTCCTGTAACCCCTAGGACCCAGCAAAGGGCTTCCTTTCCACAAGACAGATTTCTCAAGTCTTAAAAGGAAGATCTTCCATGTTGTCTTGTCACTAGTGGGAAGGTGAAGAATTCTAACATTTCCATAAATGGGCCAAAGGAAATGTGCTGTGTTGATGGTCTCTTTCTGGAAGAATTTGAAGTCCTAGTCTCTGGGGAAGCGTCGGGAAGCATTGCTGCCTTTTGGCTAACACGATGTCTGGCCCTTGCTAACAGCCCACAGCTAACTCCCTTCCATGAGAGCTTTCTTCCACATCATGAAAGTGAAAAAACAATCATGACTGGAAATTAGTGCACCCAGCTCCACTCCCACCATGACTGACGCAATGAGAAATGTCTCCCCACGCAATGGCAGTCACTGACACCATAGTAAGTGGCAGGTCTGTGTGGGATGCAAAGCACCCACAACCTCATTTATGTCTGAGATTTTTCATTGCAAATTGACTGCTGCAGGACATGATCCCATCTCAACACAGAACTCCCCTCCCTGGGTCTGCTCTCCTGCTTGGGATACTGGGGTAGGAGGCCAACTAGACAGCCCCTTACAGACAAGTCAGTCACTGCCTCCAGGGCTTAAAATGGTTACCACAGACTCCAAATACAAGGGCACAATTCAAAACCAAAGTACTGGCTCTCTTAATCACAGGTAGATTTTGGATCCAAGTTTCTTGCAGGGACTGACTGCAATGGAGATAATTTTTCTCTGAAGAATGTCCACACTGGCCCTTTCAGCTGTTGTCACCCCTCCATCCAGCTCATTGGCTTGGCTCCCAGGCAAACAAAACTCCTTGTTTCATAACAGGGGGTTCTAAGCAGGGCTGGAAATCACAGCAGGCCCAAGTCAGAGGACCCAGATTTAGAGAGACCCCTTTCTTCCCTCTGATTTTTTTTCCCTAATTTCTCTCTGTAAGAGAGGAGAGGAGTCCATCCTGAAGGAGGCAGAGACTGAGGGGGAACTCCACTTTCAAGACGGAGTCCTGGCTTGGCTGATTGGCACAAAGGAATGACGCCTTCACTCATCCACTCCACCGGCCCTCAAGTTCTTCACACAGTTTATCTGCTTGAAATCTGTTGTCAGCATCATACTTGTGTTGAAACTCCAAATCCATTCCCACTAAAGCAAAAAGCAAAAACAAGATTCCCACTATGGCACTAACTGATTTTTATCTGAGTTATAACCAATGAACCAATGTGAATAATCTATATTTTGACAATGAAGATACAATGCTATTCAATATGGTTATTATGATAGCAACCTAAAAATCATTGATAATTATTGAAGTCACTAAAAGAAGAATCCAGAGGAAATAAGAGTTCAGAGTAATGGTTAATGTTGAATGGCATAATAAGTAAACAGATTACCTACTTACCTGTTGTCTATATCAACAACAACCAATTGAAAATATTGAAGTGGGAGACATTATGTAACACTAGCAACAGGAAACACTTAATATGTAGGTTTTATTAGGAAAATTGTATACTTTTCCTTAGAGGCATAGTGGTAAACATGAATAAATAGGAACAGAACTCAATATTGTAAAGACTACAGTTTGGGAGCAATATAATTTTAATTAGTTGGAATTTTGTATGACTTTAAAATAGAACTTGGGGTAATAGGTCACTAAATGGTTTTGGGGGGAGATAGTTTTCCATGGGTCTCTCAGTTTCTGTACTTCTCTGGAGCACAGTCATCAGCAAGTTTTGTTCTGGATTACCTGTTCAGATGCGTTCACAAAGCAAACACTCTTGGATCTTCTGTGGAAAGCAGGTTGGTGTCCTGTCAGAACAGCAAAGGTAATGTCACCCTTCATGGCATATGTTAAATATGTTTGCCAGGAGCTCATCATAAAATATTTGGTCCACAGAACATTGTTTTGGTGATAATTTTAAATTTAAAAAGTTGAAATAATAAAAATTATGCAGAGTATGTTCTCTGGCCATAATGAAATCACACTGGAAATCAATAATAGGAACACAGTGGGAAAGTCTCCAAGTAATTATAAGTTAAACAAGCTACTTCTCAATAACCCATAAGTAAAAGAGGAAGTCTCTCAAAAAATAAAAAATAATATGGATAGACTTCAATCAAACTTATGAAAATATGTGAAACGTGGCTAAAGCCACTTAGAGAAGGAAATGTATACCATGAAATGTTTACAAATCAATAATCTAAGTTCTTATTGCAAGAAATTACAACAAACACAAAGCAAATACAAGGAGGACAATTATAAAGATAAAAACAGAAAGAAATGGAATTTGAAACAAGAACACAATAAGGAAATTCAATGAAACAAAAATACCTTTCTTCAAAAAAAATCAGTAAAATAGATTGAAAAGATCAATAAAAATGAATTGAGAGAAGACACATATCAGCAATATCAGGAATAGACAGGCTTACACTCCAAGTATTGCAGCCATTAAAATGGTGATAAGGGAACACTGTAAAAACTCCTACATGGTCATAAAGTTGACAACTTAAGAAATTTGACACTGAGTGATATCTATCATCTATCCTAAGAATGCAAGACTAGTTTACCATTGAAAACCAGTCATTGCAATCCAGTGTGTCAAAAAAAAAAAAAAAATACACACATTACATTCACATCCATATGTGTATCTATATATCTACACGTGGGTTTGATCCCTGGGTTGGGCAGATCCCATGGAGAAGGAAAAGGTTACCCACTACAGTATTTTGACTTGGAGAGTTCCATGGACTGTATAGTCCATTGGGTCACAAAGAGTCAGATAAGACTGAGTGACTTTCACTTTCACTATTTCTGTTTAGATTTGAGTATATGGTACAGTGGTAAAGAATCCACTTGCTAAGGCAGGAGACACAAGAGTCACAGGTTCGACCCCTGGGCCAGGAAGACCCTCTGGAGTAGGAAGTGATAGCCCATTTCAGTATGCTTGCCTGGAAATTTCCATGGACAGAGGAACCTGGCAGGTTACAGTCCATAAAGTCACAAAGAGCTGGACACGACTGAGCAACAAAGCATACATACAGGTGGTTTACATACTAAGAACTCTAGGGAAAGAGGGGCTGGAAGGTGGGAGGGGCAGGGAACGTTGTCTTGAAAGTGAATGTGTGTGGTCTATAAGGATGAGACTCCTATATCTGTTTGACCGTAGAGAAGGTCCTGGGACCCAAGGAAAGCTTATAAGTGAGGGCTTGAAGACCCAGAAACAATTGTACTCCACAGCATAGAAAAAGTCCAAAAGATGACATATTGTAAGTACCTATGACAGGGCAATCCGTGTAACTATTTACATAACTGTATCCACAGAAGTGCAATTTCCAAATTGACAAAGGAGAAAGGTTTTATTTGCTTTTGTTTCCTACTTTACAATATATTCAAGATTGATTTTGCAAGCAAGAAAAAATGTCTACACAGCACTAAATCATTTTTATCAGAGAATATCTTTTTTTTGTGGGCTACAAAACCTTTGTTACCAAGAATTACAACATGTATTAGAAAAAAGGAAAAATAAGTAATATTGATGAGTCAGCAAAGTCTGCCTAACTTTTTTTTTTCCCCCCAGAAAGATGAATCTCTTTCTCAAGGTGAAGGAGATCTGAAGATTGGATAGCAGAAACCAGCAGTCTATGACATCTGCACTGATATTGCTGAGGTCACTGATATGGGTTTCTTCTCTCCTTCAGGGCGTAGGAAAAGTCACTCTTCCCCCTTCCTGTGAGTATGCGGGATGATGTGACTAGTTCTGGCCAGCATCCTGTGAGTACGAATGACGTACGTCGCTTCTAGACTGAGGCACCGATTGTGTGAGACCCCTCTGTTCCGGCTCGCTCTCTGCTTCAGTATCCTGAGTGAACATGGGGAATAGGGACCCCCTCCCCAAGCTCTTGCCAAACAACTACCTTTCATGAAAGAAAAAAATATTGAGAGTTCGTGTTTGCCACGAAAGCAAAATAAAAACTATCTTGACTAATAAAACAAACTCACTAATTAACATGAACTTTTTCAATATTTACTAAACTGTATGGCTCAGCGGGTAAAGAATCCACCTGCAATGCAGGAGACTCAGGAGACCCCCGTTCGATCCCTGGATCAGAAAGATCCCCTGGAGGAGGCAATGGCAACTTGTTCCAGAACCCTCACCTGGAGAATTCCACGGACAGAAGGGCCTGGAGGGATGCAGTCCATGGGGCCGCAGTCAGACATGACTGACACCGCCGGGCACAGCACAGCAGAACACACATACCCTTCCTAATAACATGAGCTTTTCCTGAACTAGAGAAACATCCTTTGTAAGGAAAAAATTTTCTAACACTGATGGGTAATCAGGAGAGGAAACTGAAATAGATAATTGTAACTTATCCCTACTGCAGCCTATGAAGTCAGTTTTTCCCCATTTTGTGGTAATATTTCTTTTATTTTACAGATAAGAAAACCTGAGTCCAGCAATGTTGGCAGAGATTTGTCAAAGTTTACATGGTTAATAAAGCATAAATTCATAACGTAAACCCATACTCCACTTATTTTTTTCTTCCTGTACACATTGCACCACAGCCTGGGGTTCTACAGAAGAAGAAATTCTCTATGTGGACTTTACTTATCTTTATGTAAAACATCTTTAAAAATAGAAGCATATCTTCCTGAATTTTAGATATTTAAGTAGTTCATCATGTAAAATATTTAAATAACTTCAGTAATTACCAAGTATATGCCACTGTAGATAAATAAATGTGCTCAGTCACTAAGGTATGTCAGACTCTTTGCAACCTCATGGATATAGCCCACCAGGCTCCTCTGTCCATGGGATTTTCCAGGTAAGAATATTGGAGTGGGTTGCCATTTCCTTCTGCATGGATCTTCCTGACCCGGGTCTCCTGCTTTGCCACTGAGCCACCTGAGAAGCCCAAATAAATAAATATGAATAACAAATACAATCAATGAATCTCAAGATATATATACCCTGCACTTTAAAAGATTAAAATAAGATACAATGTTTTTTGGTTTGTCTACCCATTTTTAATCTTTAAAAATGCTAGTATCAAAAGCCCTCCATGACCCATATATCAGATTGGACTATATGAAACTGCTGACATTTGACTCATTTGAATGATTCATCTGTTAACATAGTAGGAGAAGCATGGTTCCTGGGTTAAAAGAAATCTGAATTTTAATTTAACTTCAACATGTCTACTCACATGATTTGGGGCAAAAGTCTTGAAATCTGTAATTCTCAGTTTCCTCATCTCTATAACAGGATGATGATACTTATTTAAAAAGATTGCTGTTAGGACCCGAAATTAAATTTGCTCTTCTTTTTCATAAAATAATTTACACTGTGCCTGCCTCACAGCAAGGCAAAAACTGAATTAGGCTGTTTTCCAAATATGATTAACAGAAAAGGTAGTGTTTTAAAGGCCATTATTTGGGAACAGTCTTGGAAAGTTAATATCATGATGTATCACCTCA